>NW_015164374.1:8227-11722 GCF_001447785.1 Gekko japonicus | reverse complement strand
AGGGTGGCCGTGGGCTCCAGGGGGTGGTGGGGTGGTGGTGGTGGCTGGAGACCCCCTGGGATTACAACCAGGGTTCCCTCCAAACCGAGTCAGTGCGGGCCGGCTCGCCGTTTTTCAGCCTCCCCGGCTCACATGTAGCGGGAACTCGGCTCAGGGAGAAGGGAGGGGCTCCGGGGCAAACTGATTTAGGCAGCTGCCAAATCGCTCGCTCACACCCTTAATGCCCGTAGCTCACAAAGTAGGATTTTTGCTCGCAAGACACTCCACAGGCTTAGAGAGGAGCATCGCTTGTCTGTCTGTCGCAGCAGAAAAGAGCCAGAGTCCAGGAGCTCCTTAAAGGATAACAAAACTTGTGGCAGGGTGGGGGCTTTCTTGGGTCACGGCTCCCTTCTTCAGAGACAGCCTAGTCCAGGTGTTTCCCAGCATGGACCCGATAGCCCTACCCAGAACATCGGGAGGGGGAAGCACCCTGGGTTTTTTTCCCGGGCCACGAGAATGGGAGATGTTGCTGGCGACTACTAATAAAGGCACTTGGCTAGCAAGTAGGTTTTAGGGTTGCCAGCTCCGGGTTGGGAAATACCTAGAGGAGGGTGGGGTTTGAGGGGGGAGGCACGGACTTCAATGGGATATAATACCAGAGAGTCCACCTTCTAAAGTGGCAGTTTTCTCCAGGTGAATTGGTCTGTGTTTGCCTGGGAATCAGTTGTAATCCCAGGAGGTCTCCAGCCACTGCCTGGAGGCTGGCAACCCTTGCCAGTCTCCAAGTGGGGCCTGGAATTATGACTGAGTGCCAGTTTGGTGTAGTGGTTCAGTGCGCGGACTCTAATCTGGGAGAACCGGGTTTGATTCCCCACTCCTCCACTTGCACCTGCTGATGTGACCTTGGGCAAGCCATAGTTCTGATAAGAGCTGTCCTTGAAAAAAGAGCAGTTTCTGTCAAGAGCTCTCTCAGCCCCACCTACCTCACAGGGTGTCTGTTGTGGGAAGGGGAAGGGAAAGGAGATTTTAAGCCGCTCTGAGACACCTTTGGGTAGTGAAGGGCGGGGATATAAATCCAATCTCCTCCTCCTCCTCCTCCTATAGAGGTCCATTCCCAGGGTGGGGGGGTGGATGGTATCACACCTCCACTGAGCTTCCTCCTTTCCCAGACTTTGCCCTCTCCTGGCAGTGTCCCCATATCTCCAGGAATTTCTTGAACTGGTGTTGGCAGCTCTGTAGCATTGTCAGGTGTGTGGAGGGAGAGACATGCATCTGAGAGCAGCTCTTTGCTTGTGTACTTCTGTGTACTTTTATCCTGCCTTTTCTCTAAGGAACTTAGGGCAGCATCCCTAATTCTTCCCCCCCCCCCATTTTATTCTCATGACAACTTGTCAGTTAGGTTTCTCTGAGAGAAAAATGACTGCCCCAAGGTCACCCAGCAAGTTTGATGGCATGTGAGCATTTGAACCCAAGTCTCCTGGATCTCAATCTGACTCTTTAACAACTGCACCGCCCTGACACTAGTCAGTGCCTCAGAATTTCAGCTGCTGAAGGAAAACACCTAAGCCCTGTCTGGAGAAGTGGCAGTTAAACTGCTCCTTTTTCTTCCAGCTCTGTCCCTCTTTCAATGGTTTGAAGGCCCTGATTGGCTGCTTCTGGCTTCTCCAATAATCCAACAGGCTTAGAAGGGGACTGCCAGATTCATAAGAAAAGGGACAGGCTTAGCCCTGTCTTGTCACAATGAGTATTTTTTGGAAAAAGTTTGAGTCCAGTGGCCCCTTTAAGACTAACAAAGTTTAATTTTGTGTATAAGCTTTCATGTGCACTCAAACTTTGTTCTGTTGTTTCAGACCAACACGACTACCCACCTGATTCTATTTTTTTGAAAAGCTCCCTATAGGCTAACAGTTAACCTGTATATTCCATTTTTATTTGGTCCTTCCTGCACCTGTATATTCCATTTTTATTTGGTCCTTACTGCAAGGTATCGTGTGTGTGGGGGGGTGATTTACGGCTCTTCTGCTCCTCTTTTCCTTGCACCAGCTCTCTGTAGTGTTAGACTGATTGATTCCATTGAGATTGATGCTTTGCTGAGGACCGGAACCCATGTTATGACTCTTGAAAACGACTGTTAAGGGACCCACAGCATTTTGATGCCAGAATCTGTTAAATGTATAGGAATTTTTTTCTACATCAGCACCTTAGGGTGTTTGGCACTTGATTGAATCTGTATTTGTGTGTTTTGATTCTTCAGAATTCATTTTATATTTTGGTTCTTCAGAATTCATTAGGTGCCTTCCTGGTTCAGCAATGCCTGCCAGAGGAAAAGGAGCTGTGAAGGCAAAGAGGTCTCAAGATCAACCAGGGCCTTCCAGTGGAAGAAGGGGATCAGATGGGAGAAGAGGAAAAAAGAAAACAGAGGGAGAAGTAAGCAATGCACTTTTCAAGTGAACAGCAGAACAACATTGCAAGAAGAGGAGTAGCTTCACTGACACGCATTGCGAAGGGTTAATGGTTAAGATTTTTTTAACATTGGTGATAGCTAAGCACACTTGACTCATGAATATATTGTTTAAGCATAGTTCACACAGATGAAATGTACATCTGGAATATACCACTTCAAACTTCAGGTGGGAAAATGACATGCTTAAATTTTCCTTCCTGTAAAATCCACTGGTGTCATGGAAAAGGATTTTAGTCTTCCGCCGGACATGCTAGTTTTATATGTGCTAGGGTGTTAAAAATAGGGAAGCATCATATCATATCATCCCTTTCTGCAGTATGAAATGACACGGGCAGTTAAACCTTTGCCATGATCTCTTAGTAGGTGGTTTTAGATCAATCATTCACATCATCCCTTTATCTGTTATATGAGATTACAATTCTATAGGATTATTGTAATTACAGGCAAAGTGTGCGAGCAAATCTCGCTCATTCAACTTTAGGGTTTCTTGGATGACATGTTATATGGACCCATTTCAGTCAGACTTCTGATCCAGAACTGAAACTGCCTTTACCAAGATTAGTAGAAACAAAAATAGAATTATTAGGCACATAGAGGGACAAAGCCTGCTGAGGTAAAATCAACATGGCTTTTGTAAAGGGACATCCTGCCTCACCAACCTTTTGCAGTTCCTTGAGAAAGTGAACAAGTATGTAGACAACGGTGACCTGGTAGACTGGAGAGCCAGTTTGGTGTAGTGGTTAAGTGTGCGGACTCTAATCTGGGAGAACCAGGTTTGATTCCCCACTCCTCCACTTGCACCTGCTGATGTGACCTTGGGTCAGTCACAAGCTCTGGCACAGCTGTACCTGAAAGAGCAGTTTGTGTCAGAGTTCTCTCAGCCCCACCCACCTCACAGGGTGTCTGTTGTGGGGAGGGGAAGGGAAAGGAGTTTGTAAGCCGCTCTGAGACTCCAAGTGAAGGGCGGGGTATAAATCCAATCTCTTCCTCTTCTTATTATTATTTATTTTCATTTATTATTTGTATTTATACCCCGTCTTGCCTGACAAGCA
>NW_015164374.1:5831-8032 GCF_001447785.1 Gekko japonicus | reverse complement strand
TTGAGGGTTTTTATGGGGGGGTGTTGCGGGAGTAAAATATGTGATCCTGTCCTTTGGGGGCTGTGCAGTTGCCATGCACAACTTTACCTCAGTATCAAACTGTTACAGTATCAAGTTACTGTGGAAAAGTCTAGTAATTTGCATTCTTCATGCTTCCTGATGAGTAGCTGTTAAGTGATGTAGCTTTTTTAGGTCGTAAGAGTTTGGAATTGGCACCATGGAGGCTCACTGCTTGCAGAGCATGTGTGAGAATTGTGGTGAGAGAAGGAGGTTCTCTTGTTTTCTTTGCCACATTAAAAAAATTGCTGTGTTTGTACCACTGACATGCAGTAGTTCTTTATTGGCTGTAGTCCTGTGATACCTCAAGGCCAGGCTTAGTTGTCGATCAGCTATGGTGCCAGTGGTATATTTTTGCAACATACTGATTCAGTATACTATGTGGAAAAGTTAATGTGTCTTACTGTAATAATTAAGAAAGTCATGTGTTGCTGAACTGTTCCAAGCAATTGTAGTGACTTTGGAAGCACACTCGTGTCATTAAATATCTCACATGTGAAAATGGTCATAAATTGAAGCTTATAAAACAAAATCAATGACTTCTGCTGTGTTTACTGACTTCAGAGTTGCATCATATCCAAATACTGAAGTGTGCTGTGAGTTGGATTGGGAATGTGCTGCATAAAGAATTAAAAAACAACCTTCTGAGAACAATTTAAATGTCTCTTGTTTTTTGCCTGCTTTGTTTGCAGCAAGATACGCAACCAGTAAAGAAGAAGCGGAGAGCGCGGTCTTCTGAAGGTACTAAACTATTTCTGTTCACGTAATAAGGGGCTTCTTTTCTATCATGCTTTAAAAGCACCAAGGATTACCTCTGCATCCATTAAATGCTGTAATTCCTTGTTTTATGAGAGTGTGTCTGCCTTTAAATGCTTGGTTGGAGTGCATGGTTAGTAGACTAGAGTGAGAGAGACAAATGTGCTGTGATTGGTGGATGACAGAGTGTGGGAGGGGTTTTTGAAGTGAATCTGTGTGGATGTGTCAGTGTGTCAGTTATGAGAGACAGGAAAATCAGTTGGAATTGTTCAGTTGGAGAGTTAAGTCAGTGAGTGTTCAGTTAGTTCTGAGTGAGTATATAAAGTTCTGAGTGAGTATATAAAGAGAGCAGTATATATGTCCTTAGCCTGTGTGGCTGACAATAGCAAAGAGTGACTCCTGTTAATGTTGGAACTGAGTGTCAAAACAACAAAAAGTAAAGAAAAAGACTGTGTGTGTGATACATTTCATAGACATATTTTCAAGTCCCTTTATCCAAGATAGTTACAGAATAACCAACCTCATAGTTTGTTCTTACTTCAATAAATCATCTTTTGTTCAAGTTTATCCCCTGATTTAGTTCTATCTTTCCTCAGGACCACATAGATCCCTGAAAAGTCCCGACTCTAGGTCACCTTACCAGCAAAAGAAACAGAAAGATCCTTAAATTCCTGGAGGCAGCAGAATCTACCCTGCTTACAAAAGCAAAGAGCACATTTAAAGAGAAAACCAGTCCTCCCTAATAAGAGGATGCCACAAATGCATATTCTCTTAACAATATTTTTTCTCAGTTATATTAACCTCTGTATAACGCTGTGGCTTCACCCGCTCTCCCCCCCACCAGCACTCCCTCCTTTGCATCAGTTGCTCGTGGGCCACATAAGAGCCCTGGATGGGCTGGTTTCAGCCCTGGGCCTACCCTTGACACCCCTGGGCTATGGCTTCTCTCTGCTCACCAGTTTTTTGTCTACCGAGTGCTTTGGAATCTTACTGTTGTGCCTGAATCATAAGCCTGCTGCAGTAAACAAGTAAAGAGGAATCTTATTTTGTTTACCAACGCTTATTGTTGGTATACTATGGCCCCGGTCACACGGGCCGGATATTGCGGGGGGAGGCGTGGCTAATTGCCCCGGAGGAAACTAAAGCAGGGCCGCCCAAGCACACGTCCCGGTCGAGGTCCCGTGGTTAGGGGGGAGATGCCGACCAGACGGGTATCCTGCAGCGCGGCACAGAAGCTGCGTGATCTCACTAGCAATCGCTCTTTGTGCTCATGCGCTGTTGGGCGCTATTGCGCAACCTGCGGAGACTTGGGAGACCAAAAAAACCCCGTTGTGTACGATGAACAGCGGCGGGCAGCGGATGCCACGTAAGTCCACTGGAAACGCGAT
>NW_015164374.1:0-5562 GCF_001447785.1 Gekko japonicus | reverse complement strand
CAGTTTGGGTGTGTGTGTTGTCTGGGTGTAAAGGCAGTGGGTGGGGGGGAGTCTGCAAACAAAGATTCAGAAATCAAGCTGTTCACGTAGAGCCATCCTTGTCTACAGCTGACTCCGTGGTGCCATACAGGTTTCTTATAGAAGCCGCAGGTTGCATCTGTGGGGCAGCGCTGCTTGCAAACCATGTTTCTGTTCATGTGAGAGTTTGGAACGATCCACCGCCATCCCCAGATCTCTGCTTGGCACAGCCCCTCTTTCTCTTACTCCCAAGTGGCCTCCTTCTGTGTGACAGTGTTGGACTGGATGGGCCATTGACCTGATCCAACATTGGCTTCTCTTATGTTCTTACGTTAATGTTCCCTCTGCCACCTTCTAGTTTTAGAGGACTAGCGCTTCAGCACTCCTAGCATGCAGACCTGTGGGCTGCAAAAGTGACCTACAACCACCCCCTCCCTTCACATCTCTTGCATAAGCATGACTGAATGAGGTGTGGAGTGGGTCCAGAGATAAGAAAAAGAGATGACCAAGGGAGGGACGTGATAGAGGTTTATAGAATTAATCATGGGGTGAAGAGAGTAGACAGAGAGGTATTTTTCTCCCTCTCCCAAAATAATAGAACTCAAAGGCACCCAATGAAGCTGATGGGCGGTAGGGTTAGGACAGACAAAAGGAATTACTACTTTACACAGAGAGTGATTAAAATGTGGAATTAGCTGCCTGAGGATGTAGTGACAGCCACAGGAATAAACAGCTTTGAAAGGGGGTTAGATAGATTCATGGAGGATAAGTCCGTCAGTGGATACTAGCCATGGTGACTGAGGGGAACCTCCACATTCAGAGGCACTAAACCTCTGAATCCCAGAGCTGGGAGGCAACATCAGGGGAAGGCCTTGGCCTCTATGCCCTGTTGTTGGCTGTCCAGAGGAATTGGTTGGCCACTGTGTAAGACAGGATGCTGGACTAGATGGACGATTGGTCTGATCCAGCAGGGCTCTTCTGGTGTTCTTATGTTCTTCTTAAGCTACCAGTATTCAAACTATAAAGAAATTTAATCAAAATACATACAGAAGTCAAGATCAGTAGTGTTCAGAAACTGTCTATTACCTCAGTTTTCTACATTGGGGGGTTCTCTGTGTTCAGCTACATGTTTTCAAGATGGCATCCAAGCGTTAATTCTTCATGTTAAATGGTACACTCATGCCATGGAAGCTCACGGGTGACCTTGAGCCAGTTGCACACTGTGTCAGCCTAACCTCCCTCATAGGATTGTTCTGAGAATAAAATGGAGGAGAGGACCATGATGTAAGCTGCTCCCATTGGGGAGAAAGGTGAGGTATAAATGAAAAGTAAATTCTGTCTCTCTCCTAGATGCTGCTCTGTGAGTGAGGTGTTAGCTTGCTTTCATCCTGCCAGGGCCATCTGCATATCAATGGCACTGGATTGCCCTGTGCCTGGGAAAATGACTCATTGCCCTGAAGCTTTCTCATTGCCAGCAATTAACCTGTGAAAAGGCATTTGAGGGGTCTGTAGAGTAAAGGCCCAATTACTGTAATTTTGATGTGGCTCCTGGGTGTAGGGCATTTCTCCACCGCATCTTTCGGCCTGTTTCATTCCCTTTGGCAGCAGCCGTCACTGTGATGTGAGACACAGGTGTTGTAGGCTAGGATGCCTGCTGGCATCTGCCTAGACTTCAGGTGGTTTGTGCGCGTTTACAAGTTTAACTGATTCCTCCTTCATAGTTTTGAGATTTTGTTGTCGAAGGCTTTTACGGCCGGAGTTCATTGGTTGTTGTAGGTTTTCCGGGCTGTCTGGCCGTGGTCTTGGCATTGTAGGACCTAACATTTCGCCAGCAGTTGTGACTGGCATCCTCAGAGGTATAACACAGAAAGATGGAGTACTCTCTGTGTCAAGGTGAGAAGACAAATGGTAGGCAGGTAATTGAGATTTTATTGTTGTAGCGACTGCAAAATATAAAATCTATCTTTTTAATTGGTGTACCTTGCTAGGAGCTGCGGTGGCTCCTAGGTCACCTTACCAGCAAAAGAAACAGAAAGATCCTTAAATTCCTGGAGGCAGCAGAATCTACCCTGCAAGGTTTGGAAATCCTTAAATTCCTGGTGGCAGCAGAATCTACCCCGCTTACAAAAGCAAAGAGCACATTTAAAGGGAAAACCAGTCCTCCCTAATAAGAGGATGCCACAAATGCATATTCTCTTAACAATATTTTTTCTCAGTTATATTAACCTCTGTATAACGCTGTGGCTTTACCCGCTCCCCCCCCCACCCACCATCCCTCCTTTGTATCAAAAACGGAGATGAGCACCACAACCCTAGAGTCGGACTCGACTGGCTTTCGAGCAAGGGAACCTTTACCTTTTACCTTGCTAGGATGCATTCCATGGGTGTTTCAGAGACTGGATAAAACCTTGATTGATAAAGCTTTAAATTGTTTGATCCCTGTGTAACTCAGGCTGCCTCCTTCTCAGCTTCCTTCTGATCGGGGGTGGTGGTGGTGGTGAGTCTCATAGTCAGGGGCCCAACTTGTGGCTTGGCTCACTAACCAGACCTATAATTTATGATTGCCATTGACCTTCTGGTATGTGCAGAGAACTTGGGGATCAGAGAAGTGTTTGCCATAGTAGTAATCCTCTGTTGAGCAACCCCCCAAAGCAGTAGTGCCTCAGAGCCACCACCATCTTCTACAGAAGCATAACAGGAAGGGACAGAACCAGATCTTCACTTTCCCTATAGACAAATGGGTGATCGTTGAAAATAAATTATTTGTCTCTGTATTCTGCTTCGTTTTTTAAATGGCAACAGCAATGAAGGATCCAAGTGCTTACCACTAGCGAGATAAATCTGATTCGAAAGTGTAAGAGTGGGATCCTAGTGTCATGCGTTGTATAGCAATAACATTGTTGTCCAGCCTATATTATCAAGTCTGGTTATCCAGGAATGATAGTCCCAGAAACTCTCTTTTTCTCTGTCAACAGAAACACCTTCTTCAGAGAGAAAAGTAGTGGTGACTCCAGGCCAGAGGGCAAAATGGCAGCTACTTCCTGAGAGCTCTAGAGCACAGCTGGAGTCCATGATGCGTGGGTTAATATTGTAAGTACCAAATGCGTCTCCAACATTAGTGTGCTCCTTGCTGTTACGAGGCTTCATCTACCCTGAGAATTTTGTTGCATTTCCAGCTTAAAACTATGGGTTTGATCCAAAGCCCTGCCTGCAGAAGGACTTATTTAGATTGGAGATGTAAAAGAAATTTCTTTTCTTTTTCTGAAAAATTGAAATATATGAAATATTTAGTGTCCTATGAAACCCAAACTGATTTTAATGTTTTAACAAAAATGCTTCATTTACCACTTACATAGCATATGAAGTTGCAGTATTTGATTTATTTATGGGATTTGAAAGTTATAAATGCCTTAGTTTTGTACGAGCAGAATTGCAGATACCCAATACTTGAGAGAAAACTGCAAGCTGGTGCACCCTATGCTATCTTAGTACATGTACCTTAATTTTTACAGTCCGGTTAGAGAGTGCTAAGTTGTCAGTGAAACTTTCAGTCTTCCTCTGAGACTTTGGTGCAGTTTCTGCCCCATCTCCTTCTAATCTTTTTTCTCCCTCCTGCAAGGTAGGGCAATCAGTTCCTTTTCCCCTAGTCTGTGGGTAAATGTGTCACAGTGATTTGAGGGAGAGGGGAAAAGATCAGCCACATCAGGTCAAAAGGACAATAGAAGGCATCAACTGTTGAGAAGCACTGAAAGCCCTGCATACTTCCCTAATGAAGATTAGTTATCCTTCTAGGTACAGAAGTGCATTTTGGATTTAAGAGCTGTATATGTCTTACGGCATGCCCACTTTGTCTTTGAAAGCATTCCAGTCATTTGAAAAAGAAAATATTTCACAGGTTGTTTTTTTTAGGGGGGGGTAGTACTCTTTGATTTTTTTAATTTTTCCATCCTCCCACCTGCCTTCACATCTCTACTTTTGATCCAACTCTTCTTGCAGGACTAGCTTAAAAAGGAGAGAATAAAAAGATTTTAAGCAGCATAGATACCAGATGAGTAGTCCAAGCAATGAACATAAGACTTGCCTTAGTGGATCAGTCCATGCTCCATGTAGTCCTGCATTCTGTTTCAAACAATGGCTTGCAAGATGCCTTGGGAAGGTCACAAACAAGGTTTGAAGTCTTGCCTTGTTTATGCTCTGTATAGTAATTAAAGGTTCCTCTTCAGTCTTCTGTTCAGTCCCACATTGGGACTGTGCATGCATAGAGACCTGCCACACAGAAGAATTGTCTAGCTTTAGAAAACTGAAGGGGTTCCCCTTCCCTCAGAACATGCACATATTACATCTGCTGTTCAATGAAATCTTCTCCTGGCAGACATCATGGAACGTTCCTGGCAGTAGCAACAAACTCAAGGAATTTCTTTCAACCTGCGGGACAGCGAAGAGTAATCTTTAACCGTCTCTCTTTTTAGATCTATTGTTTACGAAACTCCCCAAGGCCAAAGGGAATTGGAAAAGCACTTAAACAACCTCAAGGAAAGGTAATGGAGACATGATAGCAAGAGAAATAAAGACGCGCAAGTGTTTGTGCCACGTTATCCTATGGTGTTCATAGACGTAACTGCAAAACTCTATTGCATATAGCTACCTAAACAAAGTGGGCAAAATAACTATTGAAACATTATTAGAACATCGGGCTTATAAACACAAAGATTTTAAAACCAGGTCAATCTGTTGTAAAGACTAATCCTAAGCATGGTTACTCTAACTGTGAGATTTGCCTTCTCCATTCTCCTGTGTCACCTCATGTCAGGCATTTGCTGCATCAGTCAACTGCCTCCAGTCTTGTATCTCTGTACATCTTCCTCCTACCAGTGTTGTTCCTTTCTCCACGAAGCAGTGTGTCACTCTAGCCCTAACACATGCTATTCTCTATAACACACATAAATACATATAAGGAAAGAATGAGGGTCACTATGCAAGCAGGTGGGCATTGCCCTCATAGTATACTGAGTGTTGGAGCTGCCTCCAATGTGCAGAGGCAGAAGTTGGGGCTGAAAGGACAATCTTTAAGTGCATTTAGTCTAAACTGGAGTCAGAAACAGTGTTGAGACCACAGAGCCGTTATACTGGTTAAACAATGGAAGTTAAAGTGGGAAGTTAATGGGTTATGAAAGGGATAGCCTATTTAATAACAATATTGTCTTAAAGGCCTAGCCTATTTAATTCAATCATTTTGTACTAACTCTAGCAGATGCTGAATATGGTCTTTGCACATTGAGAAAAGGGACTTACACAGTTGTGGGGCACTGAAAACCTCCAATGGTGTGTGTGAAATCCTAAATTTAGTGCACAAATTGGGTACCCTTTTTGAATGCTACAATTGGAGAGATGGGGATGAAGTCTTTTATGAACTGTTGAGGTCTTTATCATCAACTGTACTTCTGTAATATGGTAACTTGCTAAATGGGTTATCTTGGGCTTTATATAATACTAGTTCCTTGGACAGGTCTGTTACAACATAGTAGTAATTGTCTTTTTAATCAC
>NW_015164373.1:47341-49570 GCF_001447785.1 Gekko japonicus | reverse complement strand
GTGTTACAGCTCCAGCTGAGGCTGGAAAGGTGTGTGAGCAAAGGATTGATCTGGGGCAGTGGCTCTGAAAGCCTCTTTGTCTCTGCTTAGTATATATGCAAATGAACCCAATACAACAATAGAAAAGAGCCAGAGTCCAGAAGCACCTTAAAGACTAAACAGCTTTTGTGAGTCGCTGTTCACTTCTTCAGATACCAATTGACTCATGAAAGCTCTATACCCTGCCACAAATTTTGTCAGTCTTTAAGGTGCTACGGGACTCTCACTCCTTTCCGTCGCTTACAGACAGACTCGCACGGCTACCCATCTTCAGTCATTACAAAAATGCTTTGTGTCTCGCACTCGCCGCCAGATTAAAGACCGTCGTAAAATGCAAACGACATGCTCAGTTTGCATTAGAATTTCACAGGAGAAAAGAACTACTGACTTTCCACAGCCTGCAGTTCAGCGTCTTAACCACTTGAGCCACTGCAGCTCTATACCCTGCCACAAATTTTGTCAGTCTTTAAGGTGCTACTGGACTCTCATTCCTTTCCGTTGCTTACAGACAGACTCACACAGCTACCCACCTTCAGTCATTACAAAAATGCTTTGTGCCTCGCACTCGCCCGCCAGATTAAAGACCATCATAAAATGCAAACGGCATGCTCAGCTTGCATTAGAATTTTACAGGAGAAGGTGGCGTGCTTTTTAATGGCTGAAGAAGCCTGCAGTTTGCATTTTACGGGCATCTGTTTAAGACCTCGTCCAAAGGACACCAAACCTGTCTACCCTTGCCTGGAATTTCTCATCTCTTGGAAGTAGGGTTACAATTGATCTCTAGGAGACAGAGATCAGTTCATCCGCAGAAAGTGGCCGCTTTGGAGGGTGGACTCTATGGTCCCTCCCCTCCCCAAACCCCGCCCTCCTCAGGCTCCACCCCCAAAGTCTCCAGGAATTTCCCAACCCGGAGCTGCCTACCCCTACCCTAATTATAATGTCAGAAAAATCCATGTATTCCCGGCTTAAAAAAAAAAAAGATAAGGTGTTTTCCACATGGTGTTAATGCTCCCTCTAAGCTGTGGAGTCTTCTGAGCAAAAATTCTACTTTGTGAGCGACCAGCATTAAAGTTGTGAGCGAGCGATTTGGCTCCTGCATAAATATAGTTCACTCTGAAGCCATCCTTCCTGAGCTAAGACTAAAAGGTGTGCGCCACAGGCTAAAGAATTGTGAGCTAGCTCACACTAACTCAGCTTAGAGGGAACGCTGGTGTTAGACTTGTGCAGTTTCCCCATTTCTGTTGCACTTGTCAACACAGCACTGCGGCAATGCAGCTTCCACATGGCAACTGTGTGTCCCCAGTACCGCAGCAGCGGCTATCCCCCCTGCCCCAGGCCACGGGGCCTTTTTCAGAATTTTTAAATCCGCAATTAAATTTAGTTATATTGGTATAATCTTCTTACAATGTACTTATCAGGTCCTCTGAATTCCCAGCTTTCTTTTTTGAAAGTTAAGTCTGTAGCCCCTTTCATTCTGGAGATATAAAGGGAAAGGTATGTCTGTCTCTGCAAAGAAGGGAGCTAGAGACATAACTTTGTTTAAGTTGGGAGTTCAGCAGCGATGTGATTGTTGGGAAAGGCAATGTCTGGTGTACAAGGAAGAAGAGAAGAAGACCCTGCAGGGGGCAGCAAGAAGACAATTCGATAGGATAGAGAGGACAGCACCTGCTCTCCTGTTAAATGTCATTCCTTGTCTGTCTCCAGGTTGCTACTCTTAGGGCAATTTCCCCCTTCTTCTTGGAAGTGCCACACTCAGATTTACCCTCTCTCTCAGCTAGAGATGCAGTTAGGAACCTATCTCTGACCGATTTCCCACAAGCAGCTGCGCCGCCCTTGCTCTTCCCTTTCCCCCAATTGTATTAATCAATTTCCCACTACTTGCTGCGCTGCCACATTTTGACACGTGGCATCCCCTGATTCCCCCTGCGTCTTCTAGATCCTTGTTTTTTGAGATCGAGAAGATGCGGGGGAAATCGGGGGGGGGGGGCTGCGGGTCAAAATTCATCTCCCACTACTTGCTGCGCGGCCGCATGTTGACACGTAGCATCCCCTGATTTCCCCTGCGTCTTCTAGATCCTTGTTTTTTGAGATCGAGAAGATGCGGGGGAAATTGGGGGGTGCTGTGGGTCAAAATGCGGCCACACAGCAAGTAGTGGGAAATTGACGGATACAATCGGGGGAAGGGAAGAG
>NW_015164373.1:45203-45357 GCF_001447785.1 Gekko japonicus | reverse complement strand
AGTGTTGGACTGGATGGGCCTTTGGCCTGATCCAACATTGGCATCTCTTATGTTCTTATGAGGTGGTTTGCCATTGCCTCCCTCTGCGTTGCAACCCTGGACTTCTTTTGGTGGTCTCCCATCCACATACTAAACATGGCTGACTCTGCTTAGC
>NW_015164373.1:44902-45156 GCF_001447785.1 Gekko japonicus | reverse complement strand
AGGCTAGATGAGCTGAGGTGGTTTTCCATTGCCTGCCTCTGCTTAGCAACCCTGGACGTCCTTGGTGGTCTCCCATCGAAGTACTTCAGCGGGGTGGACCCTGCTTAGATTCTCTTATCTGAGATCAGCTATCTGGGTCTATCATGGTCAAGGCTAGATGAGTTGAGGTGGTTTGCCATCACCTGCCTCTGCTTAGCAACCCTGGACATCTTTGGTGGTCTCACATCCAAATACTTAAGCAGGGAAGATACTGC
>NW_015164373.1:32818-44821 GCF_001447785.1 Gekko japonicus | reverse complement strand
TCATTCCTCCCATTCTCCCCACCTTAAGAACATAAGAGAAGCCAATGTTGGATCAGGCCAATGGCCCATCCAGTCCAACACTCTGTATCACACAGTGGCCAAAAATACCAGGGGCCACCAGAAGGTCCAGCAGTGGGGCCAGGACACTAGAAGCCCTCCCACTGTTGCCCCCCCAAGCACCAAGAAGACAGAGCATCACTTGCCCCAGAGCCCCTATTTATACCTTGTGGCTCATAGCCACTGATGGACTTCTGCTCCATATGCTTATCTAATTCCCTCTTGAAGCCGTCCATGCTTGTAGCCGCCGCCACCTCCTGTGGCAGTGAATTCCATGTGTGAATCACTCTTTGGGTGAAGAAGTACTTCCTTTTATCTGTTCTGACCTGACCGCTCAGCAATTTCATGGAGTGCCCACGAGTTCTTGTATTGTGAGTGTAATGTATCCCTATCAGACCACATGCGCGGCCATTTCGCCACGCGGTCAGGTGAAGCGACCGAGCTTCGCTCTGAGTAACAATGGGACAAGCGGATCTTAGCCGGCACCTATCAGCAGGCTAGGCTCCTGGCTGAGAGCCTATGGAACTCTCGGCCACTGTAAATAGCCAATCACTTGTGTGTGGGCGTGTTTTCGGTGTGGGGTCGTTGCACATATAAACCAGCCTGTGAGCTGGTTAGTTTTGTCTTGTTCTGAGCTGAAATAAAGTATGAGAGCTGAAATCACTAGTAAGTCTCAGTACTTTTCAATTTCTTAATTCAGGGGGCCTTTAAATAAGTCAGGGGGCACTGATAAAATAAAAATAAAATAAACTCACACTCGCAAGCAGGAGCAGGGTCATTTCCCCTATTGTGGAGGGTGGGTGTAAGTGGAAGTCAGTCACTAACTCTGAGTAACCTGAGGAGGATCCCCTCCTCCTTTCATCCCCCTCCCGCCCCCCACCACATTGGCTGTGTGGAGTGCAGGGAACTACGGCAAAAGTGGCAGGCTCCTGTTTGGTTCCTTATTTCTTTCTTCCTGGCTGACTTCGTGCTTCCACGGTGACTTTGCCTCGGTCACACACACACTTCGCAGACTTGGAAGTGGCAGCCCGCCCGGGGAGACAAGCCAAAGGAGGAGAGGTGAGCGAGCAGACAGGATGGAGATGGCTGCTCTGCTGCCGCTGGTGGCTTGTGTGCGCCCTGCCTTGGTGCAACCGGGCTGGACTGAGAAGGCGGGAGCTGAAGGAAAAACATTACTTTTTTCCCACCATAGAGAACAATGGAGGGGATGGGGGCAACCTGTTTGGGGGCCCGTAGAATTGGACCCCCTGGTCCAATGTTCTTGAAACTTGGTGGGTATCTTGGGGAGAGGCTCCAACAGCAACCCTGTGAGTTTGGAGCCTCTCCCTCAAACCACCTCCCCTCCAGCCCCATAGAATATACCCTATGGTTTTGCCATTGACTTCAATGGCCCATAGGATATAATGGGGCCGAAATTGACATTCGGCTGGCAGAAAGACTCCCCAATGGCTGGTACTGCCGAAATTGACACGCAGGAGTCTTTCTGCCAGCAAAAATTGATTCTGCCCGATTCGCGCCAGCCCAGGATGGAGCCTGTGGGGCTGCTGACAAGTGGAGAAATTGTGGGGCCTTGGTAGGAAGTCGGGGTGGGGTGGGCCCCAGAATGCTTCAATGTAGCTACGGGCCTGCCTGTGAGGTAGGTGGGGCTGAGAGAGCTCTTTCTGAGAACTGCCCTTGAGAGAACAGCTCTGAGAGAACTTGTGACTGACCCAAGGTCACACCAGCAGCTGCATGTGCAGGAGAGGGGAATCAAACCCGGTTCTCCCAGATTACAGTCCACGCTCCTAACCACTACACCAAACTGGCTACCTTGGATGGCCCAGACTAGCCTGACCTCACTAAATCTATGAAGCTAAGCGGGGTCGGCCCTGATTACTATTTAGATGGGAGATCACCAAGGAAGTCCAGGGACACAACGCAGAGGCAGGAAATGGCAAACCACCTCTGGACATCTCTTGCCTTGAAAACCCTACAGGGCCCCCAAAACTCAGCTGCGACTGGACGGCATATTCTACCACCACCAGAAGGCTGCCTAAACAGCTGGAAGGCCAGTTTTTCATGTTTTCTCTTGGCAAAAAAAAGAGAGAGAGAGAAAACAATAAAACGCAACATGGGTCCCAGGGTGGGTAGGTGACAACAGCATCCTTGTTACAACAGTGAAACAACTCTGTATCAGGATCTGGGGAGAGCCAAGATGTCGGGTTGCCGACTTTTAAACTGGTCCGCCTAGCTGTCTCTTGGGTGGACAGCTGTGTTGGTTTGCACTAGAAGAGTAAGAGGTGAGTCCAGAGCACCTTTAAGCACTATTTAAGAGCATCTTAAATAATGGGTTCCGTGGATGAACATACCACAACTATAGTGACCAGCTCTCTTTATTAGTGACTAGGAGGGAGGCCTGTTGCAGCCCGAAATGCAACGAGCTTCGAGAAGAGGGCCCGGGTGAGTGTGGCGGCATGGAGGAGCTGTGGGGGCCCCTCCCGCAGCCCCGGCCGAGCGCGAGGTGGCCTGCGGCCCCTGACTCACCTGAAGCTGCGGAGGAGCGCAGGGCCGGGTGTGTGCCAGCCTCCGCCGGGAGCCACAGGCAATCGCCGGCGGGACAGAAGGGCACCCAGAGGCTGCACCATAACCAGAGCCGGCCCACAGCCCCTGACCAATGTGAAGTGAGGGAGGGGCGGAGGAGTGCGGGTCCGGGCGAAGCAGCAGAGGCCGGCGTCAGGGCAGCAGGTGGCGCACCATGGAGGCAGGAAGAATCGCCAGACTGCAGGAGGCGAGAAGGCAGGTCACCGGGCGAGCAAGCCCTTTCAGCCACCGGAGCACACGCCGCCTCCGTCACCTCACAGCTTACTGAGGTGGAAAGGCTGGGCGGCAGTTCTGTCAGAGGGTGGGCGGGACGTTGACAGCACATGGGCATGCAGTCACCAATGGATGGCGAGACATTGTGATCGACAGGTCTCCTGGCCAAAGCCTGTGGGAGCGTGTTCCAGGAGTCACATGAAATGAGCTTTACATATAAGAGAGATTTCAGCAAGGAGAAGAGGGACTGAAAATCCCTGGCAGAAGCCGGGTTTTTAAGCATGCAAGACACCACACCCCAAACACACCCCACTCCCAACGATAGGGTATTTTCATTACATTGTTTCTCTATTGGTCCATTATAGGATCCTAGCCAGCTATTGTTTATGTATGCAAGCTCAACACGACCCCAGGGCTAGTTTACAGTTGTCTCATCCTTAGTACACAGCAAAGACCAACACGATTCTCAGGGGTATAAAGCTGTCGAGGGTCAAAGGTCCCTTCGTTTGGGAGCTTTAACTGCCGAAAGATTATACCCTGGAAATCGCGGTGGTCTTTAAGATGCTACTGGACTCAAACTTTGCTGCTTAATATCATGTTGTCCGCAAGTAGTTATCAGGAGATGTTATTTCACTTCATTGTCAGCTATGCTGCCATGGGGGTAGGGGAGTTCATTCTGTGTCTTGGTAATTGCTATTGCATTCCTATCTCTGCTGTTCTGCCTGTGCAGCAATGCTTATCTGTACAGATGTGCAGGAGGATGTTTTGTTCGAGGTTGTATTGTCTGGAAGTCTCCTATGTACTGTGAGAGACTACTGCTTCCCAGCTTTCGCCACCTAACGGTTTCCTAGCTGGTCCCACGTGCGGGAGGGTAGCTAATTGGCCCATGCCATGGGGGGTGTGTGTGTGTGCATACGAATGCCCTATATCCTATTATGCTCAATGGGTTGCCGCCATTCTTAACAGCTCCTATGTTACTGCATCTATAGCTTTGCAATAAACGTATAACCGTTCTTGAATGCGTGTACTTCGTTGTAAGCTGTGGGTTCTGCCACGAAAAGCTTCAGCTGCCCGTTTCGGCACACAAAGGCAGGGCGTTTTGCTCCAGGCCTCTCGGCAACCCTCCTTCCTGCTGTGTTCCTGTTCTGCTTGTGTGAAAGGTTTTACGCAGAGCTGGAATCCCCCCCCCCCGCAGCTGGAAGTGGAGTGGTCCATTCCCTCTTCTTGCGCACATCCAGGGGGGTTGCCGGGACAGGGTTGCCATGTGCCCCCTGGTCACCGGCTGGAGATGGGGGGGATAGAGTTGCCAGATCCAGGTTGGGAAACTCCTGGAGATTTCGGGGTGGACCCAGGAGTGGGCAGGGACCTCAGTGGGCTACGATGCCACAGAGCCCACCCTCCAAAGCATCCATTTTCTCCAGGGAAACTGATCTCTGTAGATGAGCTGTAATTCCGGAGGCTGGCATCCCTATCTGGGGGGGAGGGGGCTTGGGGAAGGAAGGAACCTCAACGGGATACAATGCCACGGAGTCTACCCTCCAAATCAGCCATTTTCTCTGAGGGAACTGATCTCTGTCATCATCTGGAAACCAGTTGTAATTCTGGGAGATCTTCGGGCCGCACCTGGAGACTGGCAACTTTATCACAGGCGAACTAGGCTGAACGTGGTTCTGATGAAATATGCATCGGGGTGAATTGATTCTCTCTCTCTCTCTTCCAGCTCGCTACTTGACTGGTGTGGCCATAGTGACTTATGCCACATTGACTGAGGGGAACGTCCGTGTTCAGAGGCACTAAACCTCTGAATCCCAGAGCCAGGAGGCAGCATCAGGGGAAGGCCTCGGCCTCCATGCCCTGTCGTTGGCCCTCCAGAGGAACTGGTTGGCCACCCTGTGAGACTAGATGGACCACTGGTCTGATCCAGCAGGGCTCTTCTTAAGTTCTTATCAGGGGAAGACCTTGGCCTCCATGCCGGTTGTTGGATCTCCAGAGGAACTGGTTGGCCGCTGTGTGAGACAGGATGCTGGCCTAGATGGACCACTGCTCTGATCCAGCAGGGTTCTTCTTATGTTCTTATGATCATTTTTTGAAACCTTAATCTCTGTTCCTGTTGGCAGCAGAGGACAGGACCCACAATAATGGGTTTAAATTAAGGGCAGAGAGGTACTGACTGGATATTAGGATTTTTTTTTTTACACATAGGGCGCATTCAGACAGGGCGTTTCAGCTGGCATAAACTGTACCGGTTGGAACCGTTGCAGTTTATGCCGGCTGAAACGCAATTACACTTACCTCCTGTCTGCGGAGCCCATTGCTGTATGCCCGTTTGCACACAGCGGGCATCGGCAGGTTTAAAAAAAAACAACAACTCAATTTGCGCATGTGCATAGGCAGCCATCCACAGAATGGCGATCTTCACGCATGCGCAAAACACCCCGTCCAGAAAAGCATGCCCTGAAGAGAGGACTTACCTTTAAAGTTTAAAGAGCAAACTGGCCTCCCTGAGGTCCCGGACTCCTCTAACACTTTAAACTAAGGACCTTTTCTTTTTTTAAAACAAACGCTGGGGTGAAGCTTCGCCCAAGCGCATATCGCTAACCTAAAAAAAAATGGTGGGCGAAAATCGGAAGCCTCGGGCTTCCGAATGGAAGTGGCTCTACAACGGTGGAGAGCGATCAGACGGGGGGGGGGAAGCAATTACAACTGTTGCACTCAGGATACCACCACTTGGGGACCTAGTGGCAGAATACTTTTTTTTATGGAAGTGGCTCTACAACGGTGGAGAGCGATCAGACGGGGGGGGGAAGCAATTACAACTGTTGCACTCAGGATACCACCACTTGGGGACCTAGTGGCAGAATACAACGGTTTAAAGCTCTTTGCAACGGTTAGAGACGGAAGGCAGATGTTCGCCGTGTGAGTTCACCGATTCCAACTGGCACCTATACCGTTGCAAATGCCCCATCTGAAAGCACCCTAAGAGTAGTTCAGCAGTGGAATCGGCTGCCTGGGGAGGTAATGAACTCCCCCTCACTGGCAGTCTTCAAGCAGTGCTGGGCAAACACCAGTTAGGGATGTTCTAGGTTGATCCTGCATTGAGCAGGGGGTTGGTCTACTCTAGATGGCCTCTATAGCCCCTTCCAACTCTGGGATTCTATGATTCCCAAACTGTGCGTGCCACTCGTCCCGGTGAGCAGCCACCCATCTGGGAAAAGGATCTGTAATATTAACGCGCTCCAGTGAGTACCTGCTTAAGATGTCATCTCTTTCCCATGCAAAATAAGATCAATTCCGAAAGAGAACTTTGCGGTGCAGGAACTCTTTGATTTCCACAGCTGTCAACGCCTTTGCATCGCCTCCCGCAAAAAAAGGATTCTCTTCTCCTCGTTCAATTGACCTGAAACTGCCAAAAAATCATGCGATGGAGACTGCGTGTATAATATAGTCTCTGGAGCCTCCATTTTGTTCAGAGATGACATAGCATTATACCTCACACCAGCATCTGCTTATCTTCAAACGGGGATTAGATAGGTTCGTGGAGGATAAGTCTATCAGTGGCTACTGGCCATGGTGACTGAGGGGAACCTTCAGAGGCACTAAACCTCTGAATCCCAGAGCCAGGAGGCAAAATAGGGGAAGGTCTCTGCCTCTCTGCCCTATTGTTGGCTGGTCGTCCAGAGGAATTGGTTGGCCACGGTGTGAGACAGGATGCTAGAATAGATGGACCACTGGTCTGATCCAGCAGGGCTCTTCTGATGTTCTTATGAAGGCCTCGGCCTCTATGCCCTGTTGTTGGCCCTCCAGAGGAACTGGTTGTCCACTGTGTGAGACAGGATGTTGGATTAGATGGACCACTGGTCTGATCCAGCAGGGCTCTTCTGATGTTCTTATGAAGGCCTCGGCCTCTATGCCCTGTTGTTGGCCCTCCAGAGGAACTGGTTGTCCACTGTGTGAGACAGGATGCTGGACTAGATGGACCACTGGTCTGATCCAGCAGGGCTCTTCTGATGTTCTTATGAAGGCCTCGGCCTCTATGCCCTGTTGTTGGCCCTCCAGAGGAACTGGTTGTCCACTGTGTGAGACAGGATGCTGAACTAGATGTCTTGGAGTAAGCGACTCAGCATTCCTGGACATTAGGGGGTGCTACATCACTCTAAGTGGGTATAGGTGTTATTTCCTTGAATGGGATGCCTTCCTCTTTGTCTTAACCTAGGAGCTGCCCTCTGACCCCTCCTCTCTCTTACTTTGTCCTCTCACTTCCTTCACATGGCCTTCCATGGAGACACATGTCTCTGCAGGTCTCTCCTGTAGAGATGATGCCCTCATATTCCCACACATGATGCTGGACAAGCTGGCCATTTGTGAGAGGGAAAGTACTCTTTCGATTAGGCTTCTCTCTCTCCTTTCAGCTGCAACCTCAATGTGAACTGGATCCACTCTAATGAATGTCAGGTTACCTTTTTTGCAATATACTTCTTGGGAGGTTTATTGACTGCACTCAGTATCACGCTTCTGTGACTGGGCAAAACTCTGCTGTATTAACCAGATATCCCAACGAGATGGACCACTGGTCTGATCCAGCACAGCTCTTCTTCTGTTCTTATCCCTGCAAGCCAGCGTGTCCCACGTGTGGACAGGAAACCAATTTGCTGTACTAGTTAAGTGCGTGGACTCTGATCTGGGAGAACCGGGTTTGATTCCCCACTCCTCCACTTGCAGGTGCTGGATGACCTTGGGCAAGCCATAGTTCTGTCAGAGCTGTCCTTGAAAGAGCAGTTCTGGAAAGAGCTCTCTCAGCCCCACCTACATCGCAGGGTGTCTGTTGTTGTGGGGAGGGGAAGGGAAAGGAGTTTGTAAGCCGCTCCGAGACTCCGAGTGAAGGGCAGGGTACAAATCCAATTTCTTCTTCTTCTCCTTCTTCTTAAAAAACATGCCACTGGTCGCCAACTCCAGGCTGGGAAATCCCTGGAGATTTTGGGAGTGGAACCTGGGGACCCTGGGAGTTGGCAACTCTAGCAAGTAGGGGAGAGAAAAAAAATTCCCAACAGCATCAAATGCATGTAGAAATGGCTTCAATCATCCCTTCCAGCAGTGGCTTTTCTTTTTGAAAATAGCATTTGCGCAGAACATAATGTATAAGTTACCTGTTGTCAAAAAGCTTTTGTTGGCATGAGAGTAATGCAGAAGGAAGCTCGCTTACAGGAGTTAGCTTCCCTGCAAGTAGTCTTATCTCCCTCAGCCATCTCATTTCAGAGTCTCCGACCTTGTGTGAAGAACTGAGTGGGGCTGACTCTTGGTTAAGAGGAGCTGGAACAGAGAGGCCAATTTTCATGCTAATGGAGAACACTGGAGAGAGAAATCCCAGCGGGGTCAGTCTCACCGCCTAATCTCTCTCTCCACACAGAAAAGCCGGATCTTTTTTTTTTTTTGAAAGGGAAAACCGTTAGTGTATTCTATCGATTCACATGTGTGAAGCTGCTCCAGGCAGCATCTATTCCACCTTGACTGGAAAAAGGCAAAAGGGACCTATGGCCCAGTCTGTAGGAGTGCCAAGTGAACAGAACAGACGTGCCAACCTCCAGGTGGTGCCTGGGGATCTCCTGCTATTACTACTGAGCTAGTTTGGTGTAGTGGTTGAGTGCGCGGACTCTAATCTGGGAGAACTGGGTTTGATACCCCACTACTCCACTTGCAGCTGCTGGATGACCTTGGGCCAAACCATAGTTCTGTCAGAGCTGTTCTTGAAAAAGAGCAGTTTCTCTCAGAGCTCTTCTCAGCCCCGCCTACCTCGCAGGGTGTCTGTTGTGGGGACGGGAAGGGAAAGGAGTTTGCTCTGAGACTCTTGAGTGAAGGGTGGGGTATAAATCCAATCTCCCCTCCTCCTCCTCCTGATCTCCAGGCGACAGAGATCAGTTCACCTGGAGAAAATGGCCGCTTTGGAAGTTGAATGCTGTGGCATTATACCACATGGAAGTCACTCCCTTCCCCAAACCCCGCCTTCCTCGGGCTCCACCCCCAAAATCTCCAGGAATTTCCCAACCTGGAGCTGGCAACCCTAAACCAGAAGCAAAAACATGCTGGTGCCTCCAACAGCAACCTGGTGTGAAGAAATCTCATCTTGGAGATTAAAAACCATCATGCCACTTGCCTGAGTGATTATTTAGCCCCAGACTGATGCTGTTGTTTTTTTCCTGCTTCCCCACAACCGAGGCCTCTAGGTGGGGCCTGGATAGGGTTGCCAAGCCCCCAATGGGGGCAGGGTCCCCCCAGTTTCGGAGGCCCCAGTCCGCCACCAGCCAATTGGCGGGCAGGAGAGCCCTGCCCCCAAACAGTCCCGATGTGCCTGGTGCAATGACATCACCCAGAGGTGACGTCATCACACCGGGCATGTTGGGCGGGGGACACTCTAGCATTTGGCTAAAAACTCTATGGTGACCATAGAGTCTTTAGCCAAATGCTAGAGCGTCCCCTGTAGAACATGCCCAGCTCAATGATGTCACTTCTGCATAGCTCTCTTCTCCCCCCCCCTACCGTTTCCCCAAATTTTAATGCCCCCCTGTCTGTCGCTTGGAGAACTTGTAGAGAAAAAAGAGATGTACAAAAAGAGGATCTGTTCTCCCCTTCCCACACCGGATCGAGCCAAACTTCCCGTCTTGACTTTTAATGACAGAAGTCCAATATCCCATGTAATTTTCTTTGCTCTACCTAGATCTCAGCCTTGCCCTGGTTGGCCCAATCTTATCAGATCTCAGAAGCCAAGCAGGGTTGGCCCTGGTTAGTACTTGGATGGGAGACCACCTAAGAAATCCAGAGGTGCTTTGCAGAGGCAAGCAGTGGGAAACCAACTCTGTTAGCCTCTTGCCTTGGCAATCCTACAGAGTCACCATAAGTTGGCTGCAACTTGACGGCACTTTATACACACGCGGGGCTGGATCTCAGACCAAGAAGTGGTTCTTCTCAAGCACTCCGAGATATTTTTAACCAGAGGTGTTAGGGATTATCAAAGGCTCTACGCTTTTAGCTGCGGTATGATAGGCAGACATGCAACAGATGCACAGTTCAACAGCAAGACTCCTGGCTGGGATGAATTATTCATTTTAGATTTCGTCCTGCACTTATTTTAAGAGCTATAAGAGTAATAGACGATGGTTTCCCAGCAGCAGATAGCATCACTGTTCAGATTTCTGCTTCGCGTGTAGCTATTAAAGGCACACCAGCCCTGGTAGGAAAAAAAATATTGGCATCTCAACTGGCAGTTGCTTAGATGCGGCATGCTATTTTTCATGAGCGCATGTGGTTCTCCATGCAAATGTATCTCCAGGGGTTCAGATGGGTAGCTGTGTTGGTCTGAAGCAACAGAACAAAGTTTGAGTCCAGTGGCACCTTTAAGACCAACAAAGTTTCATTATTAGGAAGGGAATGGAAAACAAAGCCAGTATCATAATAGGTAAAGGTAAAGGTTTCCTTTACTCGAAAGCCAGTCGAATCCGACTCTAGGATTGCGGTGCTCATCTCCGTCTCCAAGCCGAAGAGCCGGCGCTGTCCGAAGACGTTTCCATGGTCATGTGGTCAGCATGACTAGACGCCAAGGGGCATGGAATGCTGTTACCTTTTCACCAAAGCGGTACCTATATATCTACTTGCAATTTCTTGCTTTCGAACTGCTAGGCTGGCAGGAGCTGGGGCCAGAGACGGGAGCTCACCCCGTCATGCGGCACTCGGGTCTCGAACTGCTGAACTACCAACCTTCCAGCCTGCAGTTCAGCGTCTTAACCACTTGAGCCACCGCAGCTCCAGTATCACAATACCCCTGTATAAATCAATGGTGCAACCTCATTTGGAACGTGCAAAGCTTCCCTAACAAGCAAGCAAGCCAACCATTGTGGGGAAAGAAGTTGGGGGCCTGGCCCTCCACCTGTCACTCTCTTCAAAACCAACAACTGGCCAGGCCTACAGATTTTCCTTGTAGCCACTAAGAAATTAAGATCCTCCAAGTCTGCTTGTTTTATTATTCTTTTCCGTTTTTAAACAATGCCTCTCTATTTCTAAATTTATATTCTCTTTATGGTGTTTTTGGCAGTGAAGGAAAGGAAAGGGAACTTGCAAGACTGAGCCATCACAGAAGTATAACTCCTTGGCACGTGGAAGTTACCTGAGGTAAGATGATCTTTGTAAGAGGAAAGCTGTCAGATACAAATAGTAGCAGCAGCAGAAGAAGAGTTGGGTTTATACCCCGCCCTTCACTCAGAGTCTCAGGGCAGCTTACAATCACCTTCCATTTCCCTCCCCACAACAGACACCCTGTGAGGTAGGTGGGGCTGAGAGAGCTCAGAGAGAGCTGTGACTGACCCAAGGTCACCCAGCTGGCTGCAAGGGAGGAGCGGGGAATCTGAAAAGTACGCAGATAGTCAAGCGAACCTTATTAGTGAAGAACAAGACAACTTTAGCCGGCTCACAGGCCGGCTTATATCCCCCGTGAAACCACCACCCAGAACACATCCCCACATCCCAATAGGTATTTACAGTGGCCGAGAGTTCCATAGGCTCTCGGCTGGGAACCTAGCCCTCGGATCTACTTAGTCCTTTGTTATGTGGAGTGAAGCTCGACGTTAGCGCTTGACCACATGAAGCCCAAGCCGAGCACTCGGTCAGACTGGATACATTACAGAAACAGAATCAAAACCGGTTCTCCAGATTAGAGTCCACAACTCTTAACCACTACACCACACAGATGGATGCATATTATTCCTTGTATATGCATCTTGTATTTGCTTTATGTATCATAAACACACAGGGTATATATATATTAACATATATGCTCACAGCGGCTAGAATTTTAATAGCTAAGTACTGGAAACAAGAAAAGATTCCTGAGAGAAAGGAATTAGCTATGAAACTTATGGAAGTCGCAGAAATGGACAAACGAACAATAATCTTACAAGGGAAAGACGATAAGGTTTTTCAAGAAAGATGGGCAGGGATATATAAATGGATAAAGGATAAAAAGTTGAACTAGACTCTTCTGGAATATGTGTACAGAATTATGTATATAGAATTTGTAATGTATAACAAGGGCCCCAGTCACATGGGCAGGAAACTGCGGGGGAGAAGCGTGGATGTTTGCCCTGGGGCAAACTACTGCGCGGTACGGCG
>NW_015164373.1:23667-32775 GCF_001447785.1 Gekko japonicus | reverse complement strand
ACCGTGGAGGTTCCATGGCAAGGGAGAGGTGCCGATCACAGGAGAAGCCGGCGTGCAACGAAGAAGCGTGCACCGCGGCAAACTGGTTTTTTTGTGTTTGTACACGACAAATGCGCATGCTCCGTTGGGTGCGTGTGCGCATCCACAGAGACTTGGACCAAAAAACACACCTTATTTGCAAGGGGACATGGGGGGCGCCGGATGCCACCGAAAACGCGATCAGACGCCCGCCCTTGCCCCGCAGTTTCCGGAAACTAGTACCTCCGAGGTACTAGTTTTTTGCCACGCAGTTTCGGCTGGAAGCCTCGGTTGTGCCACGGGAGTGCTACGCTTCCCAGATGTGCTGGTGAGATCGCGCCCGGAAACTCCGCCTGTTTTCCATCTCACTTGTGTGGCTTCTGTTCCGTGTGACCGCAGCCTTGGTCAAATACAAATAATTTAAAAAAAAAAAAAAAAAGAACCAGGAAATGTTGCGACAATTACCATCTGACACCTATCAGAGGAGAAAGACACCTAACCTTGTGCATTGACTTCCATCCTAAATGAGCAGGGGGTTTTTTGGAGAGAAAATCCCCCCAGAGAAGCCAGTTTATCTTCATTTAGCGAAAGGCTCTAAGGACAAGCTCAAGAAAACACATATTTATTCTTGTCTTTTTCCCCTCTCCACCTGCTTCCCCAGCCTTCCCCCCCCCTTCCTTTATTAATAATACACGAGTCTTCTCCTCACTGCGGCACTCGGCCGTTCCTTCTTAGCCAGCATTTTCCATTTCACGGACTGTTCACAATAACGGACAGATTATTCTGATTTGTGTTTCAAAAATGGGACACGCAGGAAATTATAAAGGGGAGGGAATGGTGGCCGGGTTCGAAACGTCAAATACAGCTTTGTCCAGGTGGTGGCTGGAGATCTCCTGGAATAACAACTGATCTCCAGGCGACAAGGATCAATTCCCCTGGAGAAAATGGCTGCTTTGGAAGGGAGGCTCCGTGGCATTATATACCAATGAGGTGCCTCCCCTCTCCAAAATCTGCCCTCCTCAGACTCGACCCCTCAAATGTCCAGGTATTTTCCAGCCTGGAGCTGCCAACCCAATTGTGTGTGTGTGTGTGTGTGTGTTTTAATGGTGAGGTACTAAGTGAGCTGCGGTGGCTCAAGTGGACTCTCTCTGACTGTAACAACTGACCTTGGACTGTTTGGACAATGCTGTGAACACTCCTTTGACCTTCTCTGCTAGGGTTCCCAAGTACCTACCTACGAACCGGCGGGGGAAACATGCTTCCCTGCCGGAAGATTCTTGCTTGTAACACAGGTGCTGCACTATTCTGTCGCTCAGACGTGACATAGGCACGTAGCCGGGCAACGCTCTGGTAATGGGACCGGAAACTTGATGGTACCATCGAGTTTCCAGCCCCGTTGCTAGAGCGTCGCCCAGCTACGTGACTACGTCACATCTGGGCGATGGAATAATGCAGCGCCTGTGTTTTCCCCGTGGGAACGGTCCCACAAAGAACTATACATCCCCCGCCGAATTAAGGTAAGTACTTGGGAGCCCTGGCTCCTGCCTGCATGATTTGGAGCCTACAAGACCAGCTGGGCTACGATACCTGTAGAATGCCCTCTCGGCCAGCCCCGTTGCTAGAGCGTCGCCCAGCTACGTGACTACGTCACATCTGGGCGATGGAATAATGCAGCGCCTGTGTTTTCCCCGTGGGAACGGTCCCACAAAGAACTATACATCCCCCGCCGAATTAAGGTAAGTACTTGGGAGCCCTGGCTCCTGCCTGCATGACTTGAACTTGGAGCCTACGAGACCAGCTGGGCTACGTTACCTGTAGAATGTCCTCTCAAATGACACTCATGCCCTGCTGGACTTGTCTAGTTTCTGCAGGGCATGCAAAGCTGGATTGTTTAGGTTGGCCTAAACACGTTTGCCCTGTTTTAATAGCAGTATGGTGATAGCCAAGTTTTTTAATATTTTAATGTTAGTGTTTTATATTTATTTGTCTTTATGTTGTTTTTACCTTATTGGTTTGAATGCTGTAAATCGCCACGAGACCCTTTGGGTGAGTGGCAGCTAATAAAACCTAATAAATAAATAAAGGCTTGGGGGGCAGAGCCACTAAAAAAAAATGGTGATAAGGGGCATCCAGAACCCTTGCCTGAAACTGCCACTTCTGTGAGAGAAAACCAGATCCAAATGACTACAACAAAACACTGCTAGTTGTGATTAACTCAAAACTCTCGGTTTCCCTCAGAATCCCTCAGATGAAACCTTCAGATGTGCGTTTTTGGCTTCACATGAAACCCAGTGCCAACTTGATGAACGTGCAGAAAAATTTCGGAGTCTTCTACAAACTCTTTTCCTTCCCCTCAAAACTCCATTGTGTTTATTGATTTAGATATATGCCACTTTACAACACCATTCCCCCCTCCATTTTCTCAGAAGAACCCTGTGAGGTGGGCTAGGGTGGGAAAAAGTGGCTGGGCCAAGGTCCCCCAGCGACCTTCCATACCGAAGTGGGTTTTTAAACCTAGTTCTCCTAGAACCTAGTTCAACACTGTCCATCACACCATCAAGTGGGCTTTGCCTGAGGTCGAGCCTCCCTTCTCTGAATCCATCCTTAATTTCACTGTAGGCAAAATTCTTCAGCCACCATCACTTGGGTTTAACTTGTATCGGGTAGGGTTGCCACCTCTGAGTTGGAAAATTCCTGGAGATTTGAGTATGGAACATATGCTAATGAGTTCCTGCTGTTGGGTGTGGCCTATTATGCTAATTAGTTCCTGCTGGGCTTTTTCTACAAAAAGAGCCCTGCTCACAAGACTCCAAAGCTTAGAGGGAGCATTGCTCCTGACTGCTTAAATCTGCCAGAGGTAGCTGGTGGACCACATCTGCTTCCCTGAGAATCATAGAATCACAGAGCGGGAAGGGACCTCCAGGGTCATCTAGCCCAACGGCTTGCACAATGCAGGAAATTCACAACTGCCCCCCACACACACCCGGTGACCGCTGTTCCACGCCCAGAAGATTACAAAAGACCAGAGAGCTCTTGACAGAAACTGCTCTTGAAAGAACAGCTCTGAGAGAACTTATAACTGACCTAAGGTCACGCCAGCAGCTCCGTGTGGACCCAGGGGGGGGGGTCAGGAGCATGTGAGTGGAAGAGGACTTCGGGAGAGTCCAAGTTCACCGAATCAGCATTGCTGTCAGGTGGCCGTCTAGTCTGTGGTTGAAAACCTCCAAAGAAGGAGAGCCCACCACCTCCCGAGGAAGCCTGTTCCACTGAGAGATGGAGTGGTCCCTCCTACCTTGAAACAGGTGTCCGGAAGCAGTTCTGGAATGGATGAGGGCTCTAAGCTGAAACAGTCCTGAGAAAACGGAAGTGCTACTGGTGAGGAGAAAGTCTGACCCAGAAAATGGGTTATCCCTGTTTTGGATGGGGTTGTTCAGTCGCACAGTCGAGTCCGACTCTTCGCGACCCCATGGATCATCTCCCGCCAGGCCCTCCTGTCTTCCGCCGTCCTCTTTGCTCAATTTCATGTTCGTTGCATCTATGACACTGTCTAACCATCTCATCCTTTGCCGTCCCTGTCTTCTTTGACCTTCAATCTTTCCCAGCATCAGGGTCTTCTCCAGTGATTATCTGGCCTTCATTTGGTGGCCAAAGTATTTGAGCTTCAGTTTCATTATCTGGCCTTCCAGGGAACAGTCAGGGTTGATTTCTTTTAGGATTGACTGATTTGATCTTTTTGCAGTCCAAGGGACTCTCAAGAGTCTTCTCCAGCACCATAGTTCAAAAGAATCTATTCTTCGGCGCTCGGCCTTCCTTATAGTCCAACTCTCGCAGCCATACATGACTACTGGGAATACCATTGCTTTGACCATGCGGACTTTTGTTGGCAGGGTGATGTCTCTACTTTTTATCATGCTGTTTAGGTTCGCCATCGCTTTCCTCCCAAGTAGCAGGCATCTTTTAATTTCATGGCTGCAGTCACAGTCTGCGGTGATCTGGGATCCCAGGAACGTGAAGTCTGTCACTACTTCCACGACTTCCCCTTCTATTTGCCAAGGAGTGATGGATGCCATGATCTTAGTTTTTTTGATGTTCCCCTAAAGGAGCAGGTTTGTAGCTTGGGGGGTGTTCCTGGACTGCTGTTGGATAAAGATGGCAGTGCTGGCCAGAGGAGGTGCCTTTCAGCAGCTTTGGCTAGCAACCCAGTTACACATGAAGTCTGGTACACACATGAACACACACGAAGCTGCCTTCTACTGAATCAGACCCTGGGTCCATCAAGGTCACTGCTGTCCACTCAGACTGGCAGCAGCTCTCCAAGGTCTCAGGATGGGGTCTTTCACATCACCTACTGCCTGATCCTTTTATAACTGGAGGAGCTGGGGACTGAACCTGGGACCTTCTGCATGCAAAGCAGAGGCTCTTCCACCAAGCCACAGCCCCTTCCCAGTTGCAGCCCTTCTTGAGCAGAAAAGGTTTTGCCACTGTAATACATGCCCTACTAACATCTGGATTAGACTACTGCAATGTGTTCTGTGTTGGGTTGCCCTTGAAGACTGCCTGGAAGAGAGAGTTGCTACAGAATGCTGAGGCTAGAGTGTTGACTGGAGTGGGCTATAGGGAAGTCTTGAAAATGAACTGAAGCCAAGCATAAGTCTTAACGTGACCCATTCAATGATGCTATATTACACAATGGGATCCAACCCATAGCAACCTATACCACAGTAGTACAAATCATAGTCCCTAATAATTTATCTGAAGCCCTCTTGAATAGTGCAGTTTTGCATAGTTTGCAGAAAGCAAGGAGAGTGGGAGTTTCCTGATGTCTTCAGGCCGGCCATTCCTCAAGGTGGGGGCCACAGCCGAGAAGGCCCATGCATGGGCAGATGTTGATTTTGCCCATTTGCAAGTTGGCACCTGCAGAAACTCCTGCTTAGATGAGTGAAGCTGTCATGGTGGAATATAGGGGAAGAGATGATCATACAGGTATGAGGGTCCAAGGCCATGAAGGGCTTTGGAAGAAGAAGAGGAAGAGGAAGAGCAGCAGGAGCAGCAAGAGGAGGAAGAGGAATTTGGATTTATACCCCGCCCTTCACTACCCGAAGGAGTCTAAGAGCAGTTTACACTCTCCTTTCCCTTCCCCTACCCAGAACAGACACCCTGTGAGGTAGGTGGGGCTGAGAGAGCTCTTTCCAAGAACTGCTTGTGAGAGAACAGCTCTGAGAGAACTTGTGACTGACCCAAAGTCACACAAGCAGCTGCCTGTGGAGAAGTGGAGAATCAAACCCAGTTCTCACAGATTAGAGTCCACACTCCTAACCACTACACCAAACTGGTGCCTGTAGAATGGGAGTAATATACAAGCTCCGTCTAGTTCCTGATAATAGCCGAGTCGCGGCCTTCTGCACCAACCGGAGTTTCCAAATTGATTTTGAAGAGAGACCAATAGATTACAGTAATCTAGTCTTGAGGTCACCGTGGCACAGATCCAGGAGGCCGAATCAGCTCTATCAAGGCAATATGTAATTCCATACTGATCTGTGGCAAATGAGAGTGGCGCTGAGGTGGGGAAGGAGAATAATTACATATATAAAGGTAAAGGTTCCCTTGCTCGAAAGCCAGTCGAATCCGACTCTAGGGTTGCGGTGCTCATCTCCGTTCCAAAGCCGAAGAGCCAGCGCTGTCCGAAGACGTTTCCGTGGTCCTGTGGCCGGCATGACTAAACACCGAGGCGCACGGAACGCTGTTGCCTTCCCACCGAAGTGGTACCTATTTATCTACTTGCAGTTTCTTGCTTTCGAACTGCTAGGTTGGCAGGAGCTGGAACTATAGACGGGAGCTCACTCCGTCATGCGGCACCCGGGTCTCGAACTGCTGAACTACTGACCTTCCACAGCCTGCAGCTCAGCGTCTTAACCACTTGAGCCACCGCAGCTCCAATTACATATATACCCCCCCATATGAGGATTTGTGTTATTGTCCCTATATAGTTACTAACAGAGTCCCATGATTTCACTGTAAGGTCTCTGATATCCTGGCCAGGTATAGACTTTCCCGTCACTGTTGCCAGTTTCTCGTCTGGCTCCAGTCCTTCACTTTCTGACACAGAAATTAAACAGCCGAACGAGTTATCCTGTGGCACGGAGATACGAGAAGTACCCTGATAAGAGGACACAGAGGGGGCTCACCTTTATATTCAGGTTTAATGTTACCACAATCTCTTCCAGCCTATTTTGATTTCCTGACAGTTCCATGATACAGGCGATTACTGATGCTGGCTAGACTGAATGCTTTTCCGTCAGATGAGCTATCAGGACACTTAAGTAAGGTGCCTTACTCCGAGCGACTGTGCCAATGCGGGTCGGCCCAAATAGGCACCCTTCGGCACTGTCTATTCAACTGTGATTTGCTTAACAGTGCCAGAGGTAGATGGATAAAGCCTTATATACAGGATTTTAGGTGTGCACTGGATAATTTGCAGTGGGGGTCATTTTGTAAAAAAAGAGGTGCAGGAGCTCCTTAGAATCACTTATTAGCATAACTTATTTGCATATGCCACACCCCCTGGCATCACCGGAAGTGAAGGCAACACCCACTGCTCAGGCTCCACTGGACTGTATTGGATTGCTAGCTATTGGGGGGGGGTGCGCAGATCTGCCCTCAAAGAGAAGGGAGAGCTGGTACCTGAAGGCAGGCCAGGGGAGAGGCCTCTGCAACTTACCTGGCTACTTCTTGCTCCTCGTGACCCAACTGAGGGCTGCTGGGAGCAGGGGGCGGGGCTTGTTGCATGTGCCCGCCCCCTGGGCTCCTTACTGCCGAAGCTCCGCTCCTGTGCACTCCCACAGGAAATGACCCCTGATTTGAGGTGTCTTTTAGCAGGGGTGGATTTTTATATTACATTGGCAGTTGCCAAGTTCTTTTCTCAGTTGATTGATTTTAAAAATCATTAAATTTTATATTATATAGACACGTGTATTAAATAAATTTCCTTCTTTTTTCAGTCTTAGCGTGACACTGTTCAGAGCCGCAATGGCTGTAAGAACAGTACCATTAAAGTAAAGACAGGAAAGGGCTAGGCAGTTGCTCTACCTAGGGCTACCAGTTTGGTGTAGTGGTTAAGTGCGTGGACTCTAATCTGGGAGAACCGGGTTTGATTCCGACTCCTCCACTTGCACCTGGCTGGATGACCTTGGGCAAGCCATAGTTCTGTCAGAGCTGTTCTTGAAAAAAAGAGCAGTTTATGTCAAGAGCTCTCTCAGCCCCGCCTACCTCACAGGGTGCCTGTTGTGGGGAGGGGAAGGGAAAGGAGTTTGTAAGCCGCTCTGAGACTCCTTTGGGTAGTGAAGGGCGGGGTCTAAATCCAATCTCTTCTTCTTCTTCTTTTACCTCACAGGGTGTCTGTTGTGGGGAGGGGAAGGGAAAGGAGTTTGTAAGCCGCTCTAAGACTCCTTCGGGTAGTGAAGGGCAGGGGTATAAATCCAATCTCTTCTTCTTCTACCCTTGAAAACGCTTTGGAAACGGCTGGTGGAACAGAATGTAGCTGCCAGGTTACTGACTGGAACATCATTGTCAGCTTATATTATTCCAATTCTGCGGCACTGTCTACCAGTTAGTCTCCGGATCCCATGAAAGGTGCTCGTGTTAACCTTTAAAGCCCCTAATGATCTGGGACCCTCATACCTATGGGGCCGCCTCTCCCGTTACAATCCCCCGCACTCCCTTCTGTCCATCTAGGGGCCTCGTGCAGGTGCCTGGCCCCGGGATGGCTCAGTTAGCCGTGACCAGGGGAAGGGCCTTCTCGGTTGTAGCCCCTACCCTGTTGTCGTGGACCAGCCTCAGACTGAGGTGCAGCCAGACTCTGACTTGCTGCCTGAGCCCAGCCTGGGTGAGGACCAGTCTGACTTGCAGCCTGATCGGTCCGATCGGCAACTGGAGCTCAGTGTGAGTAAGGACTCCTCAGAAGTCGAGCCTGAGTCCAGCGTGGCAAAAGATGACCTCAGAGCAGAGGATGCTCAGGAATTCCAGTCAGATAATACTGAGCCGGCAAGGACCTCTAGAGGCGACCACGACTCCCCCAGATCCCCCCCCCCGTAGAAAAAAGAAGGGCTAAGATCAGAAGGCAATTGCAGGAACACAGAGTAAAAGATTAATGACCCCTGACAGCCACAAGATCAGGGCCGGCTCACTCACTAGGCAAACTAGACAATCGCCTAGAGTGGGACGGCCCTTAGGGGCACCGAACTGCACCCAGCCCCGTACTCTGGGAGTTTCTTGATTATTTGTGTTTTTCATTCTTCCTAAAATGCATTTATTTTTTTAAAATTGGTGGGCGCATGGGGGGGGGGGAAGGGATCCTCGCCTAGGGTGCAAAATAAGCTGGAGCCGGCCCTGCACAAGATGAATCATTACAGGAGCCCTGCTAACTTGCCAGCTGCAGATACGACTACTTAGGGGAAAGCTACATAAAGCTGGGTGTGAGCTGTCGCCAACTTGTGGGAGCAACACGTCACCTCACAGTGAATCTTGTGACCACAACTCCTGACTCTGCTCTTCTCCTGCGACTCTTGGACCGGCTTGACTCTGCTTTTGGACTCTCTCTGACTGTAACAACTGACCTTGGACTGTTTGGACAATGCTGTGAACACTCCTTTGACCTGCTCCTGCTAGGGTTCCAAAGTACCTACCTACGAACCGGCGGGGGAAACATGCTTCCCCGCCGGAAGATTCTTGCTTGTAACACAGGCGCTGCACTATTCTGTCGCTCAGACGTGACATAGGAACGTAGCCGGGCGACGTTCTGGTAATGGGACTGGAAACTCGATGGTACCATCGAGTTTCCAGCCCTGTTGCTAGAGCGTCACCCGGCTACATGACTATGTCACGTCTGGGCGATGGAATAATGCAGCGCCTGTGTTTTCCCCGCGGGAACGGTCCCGCGAAGAACTATACATCCCCCGCCGAATTAAGGTAAGTACTTGGGAGCCCTGGCTCCTGCCTGCATGATTTGGAGCCTACAAGACCAGCTGGGCTACGATACCTGTAGAATGCCCTCTCGGATGACACTCATGCCCTGCTGGACTTGTCTAGTTTCCA
>NW_015164373.1:17120-23591 GCF_001447785.1 Gekko japonicus | reverse complement strand
AAACTCGTTTGCCCTGTTTTAATAGCAGTATGGTCAGTGTTCCCTCTAAGCTGAGTTAGTGTGAGCTAGCTCACAGTTTTTTGGCCTCCGGCTCACACCTTTTTGTCTTAGCTCAGGAAGGATGGCTCCAGAGCAAACTAATTCATGCAGTAGCCAAATCGCCCGCTCACAACTTTAATGCTAGGAGCTCACAGAGTAGAATTTTTGCTCACAAGACTCCACAGCTTAGAGGGAGCATTGAGTATGGTGATAGCCAAGTGTTTTAATATTTTAATGTTAGTGTTTTATATTTATTTGTCTTTATGTTGTTTTTACCTTATTGGTTTGAATGCTGTAAATCGCCACGAGACCCTTCGGGTGAGTGGCAGCTAATTAAACCTAATAAATAAATAAAGGCTTGAGGGCAGAGCCACTAAAAAAAAAATGGTGATAAGGGGCATCCAGAACCCTTGCCAGAAACTGACACTTCTGTGAGAGAAAACCAGATCCAAATGACCACAACAAAACACTGCTAGTTGTGATTAACTCAAAACTCTCTGTTTCCCTCAGAATCCCTCAGATGAAACCTTCAGATGTGCGTTTTTGGCTTCACATGAAACCCAGTGCCAACTTGATGAACGTGCAGAAAAATTTCGGAGTCTTCTACAAACTCTTTTCCTTCCCCTCAAAACTCCATTGTGTTTATTGATTTAGATATATGCCACTTTACAACACCATTCCCCCCTCCGTTTTCTCAGAAGAACCCTGTGAGGTGGGCTAGGGTGGGGAAAAGTGGCTGGGCCAAGGTCCCCCAGCGACCTTCCATACCAAAGTGGGGTTTTAAACCTAGTTCTCCTAGAACCTAGTTCAGCACTGTCCATCACACTACCAAGTGGGCTTTGCCTGAGGTCGAGCCTCCCTTCTCCGAATCCATCCTTAATTTCACTGTAGGCAAAATTCTTCAGCCACCATCACTTGGGTTTAACTTGTATCGGGTAGGGTTGCCACCTCTGAGTTGGGAAATTCCTGGAGATTTGAGTATGGAACCTGGAGAGGGCAGGGCTTGGGGAGAGGAAGAACCTCCACAGAGTATAATGCCGTAGACCCCATACTCCAAGGCAGCCATTTTCTCCAGGGGAATCGATCTCTGTTACCTGGAGATCTGATGTAATTCTGGGAGATCTCCAGGGCACACCTGGAGGCTGGCAAACTGGAAACAGGTCATGGCCTGAAAGAAGAAGAGATTGGATTTATACCCTGCCCTTCACTATGTGAAGCAGCGGTTTACAATCTCCTTCCCCTTCCCCTTCCCCTCCCCACAACAGACACCCTGCGAGGTGGGTGGGGCTGAGAGAGCTCTTGACAGAAACTGCTCTTGAAAGAACAGCTCTGAGAGAACTTATAACTGACCTAAGGTCACGCCAGCAGCTCCGTGTGGACCCAGGGGGGGGGGTCAGGAGCATGTGAGTGGAAGAGGACTTCGGGAGAGTCCCCCCCCCACTGCACTAGTTACCGGCGGAGTCGAAGTCACCGGCAATGCAGGCCCCCCCCCCCCCCCACTCCACTAGTTACCGGCGGAGTCAAAGTCACCGGTACCGATGCCGTTGTCGCGGGGTTTTCCTCGTCCTCGCCATTCGGCTCCTTGGGAGATGGTTTCCCCTCTCCGTCACTCATCTCGGATTGAGAGAGGCGCTGAGATAGGGAATGAAGGATTCCTAACAGAATGTCAGGATCCACAGCAAAACAACGAAGTACACGCTTCCAGGAAGGTGGTGTGGGGAATCAAACCCGGTTCTCCCAGATTAGAGTCCATGCTCCTAACCACTACACCAGCTGGATCAGACCAGTGATTTGCAAGCAAAACTTGCTTCAACCGCGGAGGGCTGAAATAAGGTGACCGAAAGAAGAGGAGGAGATTGGATTTATACCCCGCCATTCACTCGGAGTCTCAGAGCAGTTTACAATCTCCTTTCCCTTCCCCATAACAGACACCCTGTGAGGTAGGTGGGCTGAGAGAGCTCTTTTGAGGACTGCTCCTGAGAGAACGGCTCTGAGAGAACTTGTGGCTGACCCAAGGTCACACCAGCTGGCTGCAAGTGGAGGAGTGGGGAAGCAGACCCGGTTCACCCCCATTATAATGCGCGCTTCTAAGCACTACACCAAACTGGCTCTCAAGAATGGTCTTGGACAGACAAGATTAGTGTATTTTAAGTGTCATCAAGTGGCTTCTGACCTGGGGCAACCCTCTGAATTTATGACCTCCAGAATGTCAGTCTCGTTAACAGCCTCGTTCAGGTCTTGCAGACTGAGGACAGACGATGGATGGGTGTTAATCCTCCCGCATTTGTTAATAGGCCAGATATTAATTTCACCCTGTCCTCCGTGGCTTTCAGATAGAAGCCAGTTAATAATCTTGACAATGAAGACTTCAGCTCCAAGGGAAGGCACGTTGACCGATCAAATTAGAGCACTGGCTGCTTTTCAAGTGCCGTAGGAAAACTCTTAAATCAAAACTGATTTCCCACCCCTCCTCTGTTATAGATCAAGTGGTGTCCAGATCACCGTGTGCAGAGAAGCCAACATCCTTCTTCGTTAAGCCCAGGGGCCAGACGCAGCGACTTTGCTTCAGTGGACAAGGAGGCGATTTTTCTCAATCAGGTCCTTTCCCCCGAAGACTTTGAAATAAAGCAACGCAATGCACGAGACCATCTTCTCCGAGCCAAAACCCTGAATGTGGGATATTCGTTTTCCGTGAAGGCAGCGGGCAGACTTGTACGCAGGCACTGGAGGAGAATTAAGCAATAAGCAAACCCTTTCGCCCACCAAGGCCTGTAGGGAGTCAAAGCAATATCTTTATGTAATGCTTTCAGAAGCCCATGAGATTCCTTGCATGTCTGAGCATGCTGGGTATTTTTTTGTTTGCTCGGGTTTTTTTGCTAATGAAAGAACAGATGCAATTTGAGGGATATTGCCATTAAGAATGATATGTGTTGGAGATGCTGGAGTTGCTAACTTTTCCTCTTTCTGGCCCCGTTAGGAGCACGAACTCTAATCTGGGAGAACCGGGTTTGATTCCCCACTCTTCCACATGCAGCTGCTGGGGTGACTTTGGGTCAGTCACAAGTTCTTTCAGAGCTGTTCTCTCAAGGGCAATTCTGGAAAGAGCTCTCTCAGCCCCACCTACCTGTTGTGGGGAGGAGAAGGGAAAGGAGATTGCAAGCCGCTCTGAGACTCCTTTGGGTAGTGAAGAGTGGGGTATAAATCCAATCTCCTCCTCCTCCCCCTCCTCTTTAATGGCCGGTGCAATCCAGTCATACAGTGCATGATGCTTTCTCCACTGTGGCCAGAAAGGGATTGGAAAAGATTGCCTGGTGAATTAGGCTACTTGGAGCTTTTGGGGGTGGAGCCTGTGGAGAGTGGGGTTTGGGGAGGGTTGGGACCTCAAGCCGGGTACAATGCCACAGAGTCCACCCTCCAAAGCAGCCATTTTCTCCAGGGGAACTGATATCTGTGGGCTGGAGATCAGTTGTAGTATCAGGAGATCTCCAGGTGCCACCAGGAGGTTGGCAACATTACTGTTGAACGTGTGGGTATTGTCAAAACAACAACAACAACAAGTGCAGGGCTGGAAATAAAGTTGCATCTGGGGGTTGCCAACATGGGACCTGGAGACCTCCTGGAATTACAGCTCATCTCCAGACTATGGAGATCAGTTCCCCTGGAAGAAACGGTAGCTTTGGAAGGTGGACTCTGTGGCATTATACCCTAGTGAGGTCCCTCATCCTCCTCCAACTCCCCTTTCTCCAGGCTCCATTCCCCAAATCTCCAGGAATTTCCCAACCCAGAGGTGGCATCCCTATTGCCAAACTGACCGTCATAGCTGCATCTTTAACAGCAGCACAATTGAGAGAAATTAACAGATGACACTTCCAGTCTGGTGTAGTGGTTAGGAGCGCGGACTCTAATCTGGAGGAACCGGGTTTGATTCCCCACTCCTCCACATGCAGCTGCTGGGGTGACCTTGGGTCAGGCACAAGTTCTCTCAGAGCTGTTCTCTCAAGGGCAGTCTTCGGGAGAGTTCTCTCAGCTCCAACTACCTCACAGGCAATGCTCCCTCTAAGCTGTTGAGTCTTGTGAGCAGAAATTCTACTTTGTGAGCTCCTGGCATTAAAGTTGTGAGCAAACAATTTGGCTACTGCATAAATTAGTTTGCTCTGGCGCCCTCCTTCCTGAGCTAAGACAAGAACGTGTGAGCCAGAGGCTAAAACACTGTGAGCTAGCTCACACTAAATCAGCTTAGAGGGAATATTGCTCACAGGGTGTCTGTTGTGGGGAGGGGATGGGAAAGGAGATTGTAAGTCGCTCTGAGACCTGGCCTGAATGAAGGGTGGGTTATAAATCCAACTCTTCTTCTTCTTCCTCTTCCTTCTTCCTCCTTCTTTCTTCTTCTTCTTCCTTCCTTCTTCTTCCTTCCTTCTTCTTCTCCTTCTTCTCCTTCTTCTTCTCCTTCTTCATCTCAGAGATACATTTTTGTTTACTACACTTTTATCTGGCTTCTTCTTCTTCATCTCAGAGAGAACTGTTTGTTTACTACATTTTTATCCAGCTGAGCCAGTTTGGTGTAGTGGTTAAGGGCACGGACTCTAATCTGGGAGAACCGGGTTTGATTCCCCCACTCCTCCACTTGCACCTGTCTGGATGACCTTGGGCAAGCCATAATTCTGGCACAGCTGTTCTTGAAAAAGAGCAGTTTCTGTCAAGAACTCTCTCAGCCCCACCTACCTCACAGGGTGTCTGTTGTGGGGAGGGGAAGGGAAAGGAGTTTGGAAGCCGCTCTGAGACACCTTTGGGTAGTGAAGGGCGGGATATAAATCCAATCTTCTTCCTCTTCTTCTTCCTCTTCTTCTTCCTCTTCTTCTTCCTCTTCTTCCTCCTCCTCCTCCTCCTCCTTCTTCTTCTTCTTGGAGCTCCCCCTTCTACGTTGTATCCTCACAACCCTGTGAGGTGGTGTAAACTGAGAGCAAACGATGGGCAAAAGCCCAGAGTCAGTTTCATGGCAAGTCCTCTTGTTTATTAGAAGGGAGGGGCTGTGGCTCAGGGCTAGAGCATCTGCTTGGCATGCAGAAGGTCCCAGGTTCAATCTCTAGTTAATAGGACCCGGCAGCTGATGACGTGAAGAGCCAGTTTTTTTAAAGAGCCCCTAACGAGAGCTGGGGGAGCCGGAATGACCTCTCGCGTCTGATGTCCGAGCGGCAAGGCCGGTGGCCATAACTTTTTAAAGAGCCCCTAATGAGAGCTGGGGGAGCTGGAATGACCTTTCGTGTCTGATGTCCGAGCGGCAAGGCCGGCGGCCATAACTTTTTAGAGAGCCCCTAACGAGAGCTGGGGGAGCCGGAATGACCTCTCGCAAGGCCGCTTGGAGATCAGACATGAGAGGCGGCATTTGCCCCTAGGAGTGGAAGGGCAGCACCCCGGGGCTCAGGGAGGCGGGGGAACCTTTACATGATAGAGTGAATGGAAAGAATGCCACTGCTGGCTTTGCTTTTGATACATCTGGAGTATTAACGTGTGGTTTTGTTCAACTATGCCAGTTGTGAATAATGCGGGTCTGAAGTGTTGGCAACTCTCCCCCCCCCCTGACATTTCCCCCCTTCCCCCGACATTTCAAGAGGCCTCCGGGTTGCAGTTTAGAACAATTCCATTCGGAGGGGAGTCGCCCTTAATGCAGGGATGCCATAGCAACCCTGCAGACAGGAGCCCGGTGGGTGTGAAAGCAACATATAAGCTCTCTCGTTAAAATTTAAAGAATCTCTCGGGTTCAGAGAGAAGCTGCAAGCGGGGGCAGCCAGAATTAGCTTGCGGAAGGGCAAAGGAGTCTGGCTGGATATAAATAAACCATTGCAGACGGCTGCGTTCGGCTCCGGTTCTAGTCCCAGGTTGCCTGGTCCCCCCGGCGGGGGATGTGGGGTGTAGGGTTGCCTAGTTGGGAAACTCAGGGAGATCTGGGGTGGAGCCTGGAGAGGACAGGGACCTCGGTGGGGTAAAATGCTGTAGAGTCCATCCTCCAAAGCATCCGTTTCCTCCAGGGGGACTGATTTCTGTGGTTTGGAGACCAGCTGTAACTCCGGATGATCCCCAGGTCCCACCTGGAGGTTGGCATCCCTAGGTTCTGCGTAGTCTGTGATGGAAACAAGCTAACGACCTCTCTCTTTCTCTCTCCTCTGCCCTGATGTAATTTTCTTTCCATAACACGGGGACACGTGGAGCTCTGCTGGAATAGACAGAAAGAAGAAAAGAAGAAGACTCACAGGGAGCAGCAAGAAGACAATTAGATAGTACAAGAAAGGGGACACGCGATACTCGCGGGGGGGGGAGAACTCCACGCAGAGCAAGAGAAGGAGGAGGAGGAGGAGGAAGCAGTAGCAGCAGCAGCAGCAGATAAGCTTCCCCCCATCCCTGCCGATTCCCCCTCACACCCTTTGTCTCCTCCAC
>NW_015164373.1:3726-17105 GCF_001447785.1 Gekko japonicus | reverse complement strand
CTCTGGGGGTGTCACTCTCCAGGCCTTCCCTCTGTAGCCACCCACGCAGAAGTTTTGGCTGTAGTGGGCGTGGCCTACTCTGAAGCCAGCCGGAACTCCGTTCCTGTGCGTTCCCGCCCCAAAATAGCCCTGGTTATTGTTTTTAATGCTATCGTACATCGCCCAGAGCCCTACGATAGTGGGGATGGGCCAATTCATAAATTTTATTTAAAAAATAAAATAAAATGAATCTACAGTCCATTTTCCCCTGTTCATTATGCTGAAATTTTTGCCGAGGCCACTCTTTGGCTGGTTTTATCGTTCTAATTTAAAGTGCAGCAGTACAGATTCACGGATCCTGGAAAATGAGACGGCAGCTTACAAAAGCGATTGATTTTAATTAAGCCTCGTACCAGGGAATGCTCACATTAAAACAAAAAAACCCTCATGAATCATGATTTTACAACTCCGATTTATGTTTAAACAACAACCGCACATCTTTCTTATTCCTCAGCAAGGCCAAAATACAGGCGAGCGATCTGAAAAGAAGCAGTAGCTCTCCCATTAGCAGTGGTTTTCCGACCCTAATTGCCGGCATCAGAGTATTGGGTAGGAGTCCCCCCACTGTCCCCTCTAAGCTGTGCGCGTGAGCGGCCGCTCGGTAACACAGGAAGCCCCGCTTGGCAGCAGCCTGGGGACACACAGGGTCTTGCACTGCCCATTGCCTATTTTAAGACTACGGCAGTTATACTCTGCTCCGGATGTGAATCTTTCTCTGCTCAGTAACGGGTAAAAATTAGAGGGAACATTGGCATACCTCTGTCTTACCACTCCACTGAGCAAAGTTTAATCAATGCATTTAATATATTTCTATCAAATCAGTCAATGCCTAATGTGCTAATGAGCTGTGCTGTCAGGGGTGTGGCCTAATATGCTAATGAGTTCCTGCTGTTGGGTGTGGCCTGTTATGCTAATGAGTTCCTGCTGGGCTTTTTCTACGAAAAGAGCCCTGGGTAGGACTCTACCTATTGTCCCCTCTAAGCTGTGCGCGTGAGCGGCCGCTCGGTAACACAGGAAGCCCCGCTTGGCAGCACCCTGGGGACACACAGGGTCTTGCACTGCCCAATGCCTATTTTAAGACTACAGCAGTTATACTCTGCTCTGGATGTGAACTTTTCTTTGCTCAGTAACGGGTAAAAACTAGAGGGAACATTGACCTACCTCTGTCTTACCACTCCACTGAGCAAAGTTTGATCAATGTATTTAATACATTTTCTATGTCTACTTCTGCTTTTGGCTCAAGTCTGGAGCCTTTCTCCAAAATTTGCTAACTTCCAGGTGAGCCAAAGGCAACAGGGAACCCTTCGCGCACAAGTATAGCCACAAATAACACCCACCAAGGGAAGACCGTCAACAATTCACAGCTATATATGCTCAAAACTGTCTATTACATTCATGAAAGTACAAAGATGGGTTTGTGGTCATAACCCAATAGAATGTATAAGCACACATTCAACAGATTGCTCGTAACAAATAAGCGTTATTTACAAAAAGAACGTGTTCAAAACCAACAGTGGGCTCCTCTGTCATTCCGTACATACACAGTGTCCATAGACCTCCAAACAGAAAGTAACTACGGCAGAAGACACCCACTGCGGAAATAATAACAGCGGTACATCTCTCACAGGTATAAATCAAGACATTTCAATGATCTTCTACAGTGGCTGGTAAAACGGAACCCAATTTCCAAAATAACATAGGCACAGCTCAATAACGTCAATGGTATCCTAGGGTTCCAGGTGAGGGCTGGAGAGCCAGTTTGGTGTAGCGCCCAAAAATAGCCCTGCTCAAAACTGTATATTACATTCATGAAAGTACAAAGATGGGTTTGTGGTCATAACCCAATAGAATGTATACGCACACATTCAACAGATTGCTCGTAACAATTAAGCGTTATTTACAAAAAGAACGCGTTCAAAACCAAAAGTGGGCTCCTCTGTAATTCCGTACATACATAGTGTCCATAGACCTCCAAACAGAAATTAAATCAAGACATTTCAATGATCTTCTACAGTGGCTGGTAAAACGGAACCCAATTTCCAAAATAACATAGGCACAGCTCAATAACATCAATGGTATCCTAGGGTTCCAGGTGAGGGCTGGAGGGCCAGTTTGGTGTAGCGGTTAGGAGCGCGGACTCTAATCTGGGAGAACAGGGTTTGATTCCCCAGTCCTCCACATGCAGCTGCTGCTGTGACCTTGGCTCAGTCACCAGTTCTTTCAGAGCTGTTCTCGCATGAGCAGTCCTCGAGAGAGCTCTCTCAGCCCCACCTACCTCACAGGGTGTCTGTTGTGGGGAGCGGAAGGGAAAGGAGACTGTAAGCCACTCTGAGGCTCCTTCGGGTAGTGAAGGGCGGGGTATAAATCCAATCTCTTCTTCTTCTTCTTGGAATTACAACTGATCTCCAGACTACAGAAATGAGTTGCGGTGAAGAAAATGACCGGTGGGGAGGGTGGACGCTCTGGTGTTATACCCTGCCGAAGCTCCTCCTCTGTTGAAACCCCACCCTCCCTGGACTCCACCTCCAAATGACCAGGAATGTCCCAGCCCGGAATTGGGAACTGTAATGTATTGGCACAGTTACATGAATCACCTCATTAGACACCCATGTTAAGCTTCGAGCCAAGCCAGGGCTCCTCTGACCGAACTTCCTATTGGTCGCTTTGTAACAGCGACCAATCAGAACTGAACTGTTCCCCTGCGAGGGAAAGCTTCTCATTGGTCTTTAACCAAGCAATCTTATTGGTTGTTATTTGTAAATAGGCGTGGCTACATTAGCCCGGTTATGTTTAAAAGGAGCATAAGCTCCCACTGTTTTCCGTTCTGGTTTCTTACTGAGTTGAGTGCTTGTTCGTTACTTCCAATAAAGCTGAATCACTTGCTGAATCACTCTAAGAGTCCTTTGTTAGCGCGATCTAACAATTGGCGACGAAGGTGGGATGTTAGAGCAGGTAGGCAGCCCTGCGGACATCCACACTTCGGACTCGGAAGAAAGCGAGCAGAGCACAGCAGCCGATCCGGCGGAGGCGCCACCAGCTCCGGTGCCCAAGTCTCCCACGATGGCTGGAAGCCAGAAGTTCGAGTGCTTCGAACCCTCCTCAGAAGACTGGGACTCCTACCTATCCAGGTTCGAGTTCCATCGCAACAGCAGCAGCAGATAAGCTTCCCCCCATCCCTGCCGATTCCCCCTCACACCCTTTGTCTCCTCCACCACCACCACCCCCCAGTCTCCTCCACCACCCCCTCCACCACCACGCAGCTCAGGGGGCGAGGCCCGAGCGGCTGCCAGCCCCTCTCTCCCCCCCCCTCCTCCCCACTGGCTCTGGAAGCGAGGCTTGAGCAGCTTGCAGCCACCAGGCCTCGCCAACCCTCCTCAGGCTCTACCTCCAAAATCTCCAGGTATTTCCCAACCCGGAGCTGGCAACCCTACGTCCGTGTACAATCCAGAAGTGACAATGGGTAGCTCAAGGAACGGCTGGTAAAACCATAGATTTCCCACCAATTCCTAGAGCTACCCATTGTCACTTTCAGGTTGTACCCAGAAGTGATGTATCAGGACAAAGGATAACAGTGATCGGTATAAGGTTGCCAGTTCTGAGTTGGGAAATTCCAGGAGATTTTGGGGGTGGAGCATGAGAAGGGTGGGGTTTGGGACACAATCCCATTAAGTCCACCTTCCGTAGCAGCCTCTCCCGCAGTGCTCCACCATGACAATTTTGCCAGTAGAGAGCCAGCGTCATGTAGTGGTTAAGAGCGGCAGACTCTAATCTGGAGAACTGGTTTGGTTCCCCCACTTCTCCAGATGAAGCCTGCTGGGTGACCTTGGGCCAGTCACAGTTCTCTCAGGACTCCCTCAGCCCCACCTGCCTCGCAAGGTGCCTGCTGTGGGGAGAGGAAGGGAAGGCGGTAGTAAGTGGCTCTGAGACTCCTTCAGGTAGAGAAAAGCGGGGTATAAGAAATGACTCTTCATCTGAGCAAAGCCTTCTGATGCTGCCCCCTTGCAAACAGGTAAGGTTGGCAGCTGCCCATTCACGTGTGCTCTTATTGTTGGTTCCCTCCTTGTGGAATGGCCTGTCCAGAGAGGTCAGAAGGCTCCTGCACTTCTGTCATCCCACAGAAGGTGCAAAACAGTCATGCTGAAGAGGGCATTTTAAAGAAAGAAATTACAATTGCAGTAGGATGAACAGCCCACGCAGGCACCTTTATAACGGACCACGATTGTAATCCCCAGCGACGACGGTAGGTATTATCGGCTTTTCCTGCATTGCCTTTACCTTGTAATCTGCTTTCTGAATTGTATATCGTTTACCTGCCTTAGACAGTGTGTTCGATTGCTCTTTAATTCTGTAATTCCCATTCCAATTACATTATCCACCGGTTGTCTTATGTTGTCCGACTCCACTGTTTATATACTGTAATCTGCCTTAACAACAACAACAAAAGTGGACAACTGATTGGGTGGCCAAGTCCCATCTGGGAAATTCCTGGAGACTTGGGGGGTGGAGAGAGAGGGTGTAGTTTGGGGGTCGGGAAGGAACCTCAGTTGGGTACAATGCCACAGAGTCCACCCTTCAAAGCAGCCTTTTTTTCCAGAACCACCCTCTGTAGTCTGAAGATCAGTTGTAACTCCGGGAGATCATATTATACTTATTATGTTATTTAGAAGAGGAGAAGAAGAGATTGGATTTATACCCCACCCTTCACTCGGAGTCTCAGAGCGGCTTACAAACTCCTTTCCCTTCTCCTCCCCACAACAGACACCCTGTGAGGTGGGCAGGGCTGAGAGAGCTCTTGACAGAAACTGCTCTTTTTCAAGAACAGTTCTTATCAGAACTACGGCTTGCCCAAGATCATCCAGCAGGTGCAAGTGGAGGAGTGGGGACTCAAACCCGGTTCTCCCAGATTAGAGTCCGTGCACTTAACCACTACACCAAACTGGCTCTCTGCTTTTCTGTTCAATGGGGATTGAAAGCATTTTACACAGGGGTCATTTCGTAGAAAAAGCGCGGGCCCGGCGGTGGACCTGCAAGGCCGGTGGGAATGCAAGGAAGCTCCGTGAAGGCCCTCCCTGGCCCCAGGCAGGCAGGGGTGGGGAGAGACAGGGAGGGAGCAACTTACCCTCCCTCTTCTCCTGCCTCCTCCTGGCTGAATGAGGGCCGGAAGCGGGGCGGCCGGAAGCAGGGGGCAGGGCTTCGTCATGTGCCCCGCCCTGCCATACCTCACCCGGGGGAACTGCGTTCCCCCGCGTTCCCCCCCGAAATGACCTCTGATTTTACAACAACTTTCTCCTCTCCTCCATTTTATCCTCACAACAACTCTGTGAGTAGAGTTGCACAATACTATATAGTATACTATATAGTTGCACAATACTATATAGATTGGACTTCAAAGTCAGACAGAAGGGCAAATGAAATCAAGCAGGTTGGTGTAGTGGTTAAGAGCGCGGACTCTAATCTGGGAGAACCGGGTTTGATTTCCCACACCTCCACATGCACCTGCTGGTGTGACCTTGGGCCAGTCACAAGTTCTCTCAGAGCTTTTCTCGAAAGGGCAGTTCTCGAGAGAGCTCTCTCAGCCCCACCTACCTCACAGGGTGTCTGTGGTGGGGAGGGGAAGGGAAAGGAGATTGTACGCTGCTCTGAGACTCCTTCAGGTAGTGAAGGGCATTGTATAAATCCAATCTCTTCTCTTCTTCTCTTCTTCTGTAATACTAATATCAGAAAAAGATCAGGGAAATTTCTGAGATTTCATTAAATATATTATCTTTTTTGTTTGTTTCCCAGTCGCCTGGGTGGGGTAATGTATAAATCAAAAGAAACAGATATGGTTTAATGATCTGAAGACATATTAAGATTTTCGTAATTCTTATGAATTATGAAGCAGCCGTCAGTCTGTAATATGGAAATAACTAATTATTATTACTTTTTGCCATCTGTCTTTTAAACTGTAATTTAATATGATTTATTGTTTTATTTGGTTATTGTCAGGGCTTCTTTTGTAGAAAAAGCCCAGCAGGAAACCATTAGCATAACAGGCCACACCCAAAGCAGAAACTCATTAGCTTATTAGGCCACACCCTGACAGCACATTAGCATATTGGGCCACACCCCCATGCCTTCCCTTGTCTTGCTTGAGTGCCCCGCGGCTGCGGGGAGCCCAGGCAAGCCAGCCCTTGGACAGGCCGGGGAAGGATCGGGGAGGCATTTAAATGCCTCAGAGTCGCTGGGGGTGTGTGTCACTCTCCAGGCCTTCCCTCTGTAGCCACACACGCAGAGGTTTTGGCTGTAGTGGGCGTGGCCTACTCTGAAGCCAGCCGGAACTTCGTTCCTGTGCGTTCCCGCCCCCAAATAGCCCTGGTTATTGTTTTTAATGCTATTGTACATCGCCCAGAGCCCTACGATAGTGGGGATGGGCCAATTCATAAATTTTATTTAAAAAATAAAATAAAATGAATCCACAGTCCATTTTCCCCTGTTCATTATGCTGAAATTTTCGCCGAGGCCACTCTTTGGCTGGTTTTATCGTTCTGTCTTAACATTTTCATTCTAATTTAAAGTGCAGCAGTACAGATTCACGGATCCTGGAAAATGAGACGGCAGCTTACAAAAGCGATTGATTTTAATTAAGCCTCGTACCAAGGAATGCTCACATTAAAAAAAAAACACAACCTCATGAATCATGATTTTACAACTCTGATTTATGTTTAAACAACAACCACACATCTTTCTTATTCCTCAGCAAGGCCAGAATACAGGCAAGCGATCTGAAAAGAAGCAGTAGCTCTCCCATTAGCAGTGGTTTTCCGACCCTAATTGCCGGCATCAGAGTATTGGGTAGGACTCTACCCACTGTCCCCTCTAAGCTGTGCGCGTGAGCGGCCGCTCGGTAACACAGGAAGCCCCGCTTGGCAGCACCCTGGGGACACACAGGGTCTTGCACTGCCCATTGCCTATTTTAAGACTACGGCAGTTATACTCTGCTCCGGATGTGAATCTTTCTCTGCTCAGTAACGGGTAAAAATTAGAGGGAACATTGGCATACCTCTGTCTTACCACTCCACTGAGCAAAGTTTAATCAATGCATTTAATATATTTCTATCAAATCAGTCAATCCTAAAAGAAATCAACCCTGACTGTACCCTGGAAGGCCAGATAATGAAACTGAAGCTCAAATACTTTGGCCACCAAATGAGAAGGGAGCACTCACTGGAGAAGACCCTGATGCTGGGAAAGACTGAAGGTCAAAGAAGACGGGGACGGCAAAGGATGAGATGGTTAGACAGTGTCAAAGATGCAACGAACATGAAATTGAGCAAACATCAGAGGACGGCGGAAGACAGGAAGGCCTGGCGTGATCTGGTCCATGGGGTCGCGAAGAGTCGGACTTGACTGTGCGACTGAACAACAACAACAAAATGTCTACTTTTGCTTTTGGCTCAAGTCTGGAGCCTTTCTCCAAAATTTGCTAACTTCCAGGTGAGCCAAAGACAACAGGGAACCCTTAACGCACAAGTATAACCACAAATAACACCCACCAAGGGAAGACCGTCAACAATTCACAGCTATATATGCTCAAAACTGTCTATTACATTCATGAAAGTACAAAGATGGGTTTGTGGTCATAACCCAATAGAATGTATAAGCACACATTCAACAGATTGCTCGTAACAAATAAGCGTTATTTACAAAAAGAACGTGTTCAAAACCAACAGTGGGCTCCTCTGTCATTCCGTACATACACAGTGTCCATAGACCTCCAAACAGAAAGTAACTACGGCAGAAGACACCCACTGCGGAAATAATAACAGCGGTACATCTCTCACAGGTATAAATCAAGACATTTCAATGATCTTCTACAGTGGCTGGTAAAACGGAACCCAATTTCCAAAATAACATAGGCACAGCTCAATAACGTCAATGGTATCCTAGGGTTCCAGGTGAGGGCTGGAGGGCCAGTTTGGTGTAGCGGTTAGGAGCGCGGACTCTAATCTGGGAGAACAGGGTTTGATTCCCCAGTCCTCCACATGCAGCTGCTGCTGTGACCTTGGCTCAGTCACCAGTTCTTTCAGAGCTGTTCTCGCATGAGCAGTTCTCGAGAGAGCTGTCTCAGCCCCACCTACCTCACAGGGTGTCTGTTGTGGGGAGGGGAAGGGAAAGGAGACTGTAAGCCACTCTGAGGCTCCTTCGGGTAGTGAAGGGCGGGATATAAATCCAATCTCTTCTTCTTCTTCTTGGAATTACAACTGATCACCAGACTACAGAAATGAGTTGCTGTGAAGAAAATGGCCAATGTGGAGGGTGGATGCTCTGGTGTTATACCCTGCCGAAGCTCCTCCTCTGTTGAAGCCCCACCCTCCCTGGACTCCACCTCCAAATGACCAGGAATGTCCCAGCCCGGAATTGGGAACTGTAATGTATTGGCACAGTTACATGAATCACCTCATTAGACACCCATGTTAAGCTTCGAGCCAAGCCAGGGCTCCTCTGACCGAACTTCCTATTGGTCGCTTTGTAACAGCGACCAATCAGAACTGAACTGTTCCCCTGCGAGGGAAAGCTTCTCATTGGTCTTTAACCAAGCAATCTTATTGGTTGTTATTTGTAAATAGGCGTGGCTACATTAGCCCGGTTATGTTTAAAAGGAGCATAAGCTCCCACTGTTTTCTGTTCTGGTTTCTTACTGAGTTGAGTGCTTGTTCGTTACTTCCAATAAAGCTGAATCACTTGCTGAATCACTCTAAGAGTCCAATGTCCCAGCCCGGAATTGGGAACCCTACTAGTCCTCCTCCTGAAATAACCTATTGGGGCGGCTCAAAGCGGCCAGGAGGGGGGAGCCATCCTGATCCAGCCAGAAATCTCTCCTTGGAACAGTCCTACTCTCTCAGCCTAACCTGCCTGTCAAAATCGTTGTGAAAGTAGCAGTGGACGGAAAGCAGGGTTGCCACCCTCCAGAGGGGGCCCAGAGCTCTCCCAGAATTACAACTGATCTTCAGACTACAGGGATGAGTTCCCCTGGAGAAAATGGCCGCTTCAGGAGGCAGACTCTATGATATGCCATAGATTCAAGGTGAAGTCCTGTCATGAACCCCCTCACTGAGCTGGATCTGGACTCAAAAGCCTCCCTGGGCTCCGCCTAAAATTCTCCCGATATTTCCCAAGCTGGAGTGGGCAGCCAAATAGAATGTCCTTGGCCAGAGGTGGCTGGCAACCCTAGGAGAACCATGGAGCTTCTTAGAGGAAGGGTGGAATATAAATGTGAATTATAAGGGGGAACTGGTACTGAGGAGAGAGTTCCCCCCTCCACATTTCCCCACCGCTGTGGTCCCAGTCCATACTGGGTCTCCTCCTGGATACTTCTTTTGGTCGAATTATAGATCTGGAGGTCCAGTTATAAACCTGTAGCTCTGCATCTGTTTTGGTCTTATAGCTACAGACATTCTTACTTGGAAATAAGTCTTTCTAAAAATCAAATGCGGTTAGTGCTCAGTAAACAAGCTTAGTCCTGGGCTGTCGTTCTTTCTTCTGGGTTTATTTGATTTTCTTTTAAGTTCCTCTAATAAATGGAATAATCGTCACAGGATAATGATAGCGGGGAGAAAAATGAAAACACCATTTGGCGTTAGATCCTGAGGTAATAGGAGTATGGGCCAAATGCCTCAGCTTGTTAAGATGAATTCTCCGTCTTGGCAAAACAAGACTTTTTAAGATTCTATTCCTGATGGGATAAGTTATAAAAGGAGAGAGACATTAAGAAGGGGAGGAACGTCAGGAGAAAGGGTTTGTGAAGTATTTCAAAAGCCCAGCTAGCCTGGGAGAACATAAGAGTATCAGACAGTTCCTGGTTTGAACTGCGCCAATTTAAATCGCACACAAAGCAAGTTTAAATCCAAGAAGAAGGAACATGGACACACTGTCTAGTCTGGTTATATTTCTTGTGTAGACCAGAACAGTAGGAATGTTAATTTGTTATTAGTATTCAAGCGCAAGAGAGACAACTAATATTAATTCTAAGTGGGATGGGTTATGGTTGTGGGGGCAGCGACGAGAGGAACTCTTTTGTCTGCATGGCAGAATACAGAATATTAATTCACAGGGTCTCCATAAATTGGAAGCGACTTGCCAGCACAACACACATACAAGGGGGGGGGGAGTATACAGAGACTTGCAGGGGAGGGGAGAGCCTCTTCTTTCTTTCCCCGTTGGTTCTTGGAGCCCGCCTGTTCAACCCCCTTCCACCCTCAAATATGTATTTATATACACATAGTTTGGGGATTTTTCTGCAAACCAGGAGATTCCCCCACCCCCCAAGTTTGAAGGAACACGTCCCCCTTCTTCTCCAGACCCCACTGGGCAGATTTTTTGATCCGCACTCTGGGACCAAGTTTTGACAGTTACGATAAATACGTTGCAAATCACATTAGTTCTACAGTACCTGAAGCAGGCCGTGACCGGGATAGCCCAGGCTACCCAATCTCATCAGATCTTGGAAATTAGGCAGGGTCAGCACTGGCTAGCGTTTGGATGGGAAACCTCCAAGGAATACCAGGGTTGTGATGCAGAGGCAGGCAATGGCAAACCACCTCTGAACGCCTTTTGCCTTGGAAAAACCCTGCAGGGGTCACCACAAGTCAGCTGTGACGGCACTTTCGACTGCCACCCGAAGCAGATTTTTCTATGAATTTGACAAAGAACCGCCCCATTTCATCTCCACACTATGCAGAACCACACAAAACAAGAAGTCTATGCTGTCAAAGGCTTTCAAGGGCGGAGTTCATTAGTTGTACATTTTCTAGGCTCTTACGGCCTCCATCTTTCTGTTTTATACCTCCGTGTTATACCTTGACCCAGAGAGTACTCCATCTTTCTGTGTTATACCTCTGAGGATGCCAGTCACAGCTGCTGGAGTTGAAGGCACTTTCGACTGCCACCCGAAGCAGATTTTTCTATGAATTTGACAAAGAACCGCCCCATTTCATCTCCACACTATGCAGAACCACACAAAACAAGAAGTCTATGCTGTCAAAGGCTTTCACGGGCGGAGTTCATTAGTTGTAGATTTTCTAGGCTCTTACGGCCTCCATCTTTCTGTGTTATACCTCCGTGTTATACCTTGACACAGAGAGTACTCCATCTTTCTGTGTTATACCTCTGAGGATGCCAGTCACAGCTGCTGGCGAAACGTCAGGTACTACAATGCCAAGACTGCAGCCATACAGCCCAGAAAATCTACAACAACTAATTCTAAGTATGTTTTCTGTTTCACACTTTGGAACAGCCGTACTGAGGGCATAAGAAAAGCCCCCACCTTCATAGCTTCTGGATAAGGTTGTAAAGCAAGATTAAGAGCATGTTTGGGAACACTTAAGGAACACCAGCTTACAGGTGAAAGTGTCGATTCTTCTGGTTTTGTCTGTAGTTTTGATTTCAGGTGCTTTTTTTCAAATTGTTTTAAATGTGTCACCTGTCTTGGGTCCCATTGTGTTGGGGGAAGAAAGCTGATAAATATTTTATATAATGTTTAGAATTCTTACTGCACGGCTCACTCACATTTGCTTTCAGCCCCAAAATGGTAGAGAGACAGAGAGCTAGCTACCTGTCCCGTTCTGCTAGTTAAGAGCACCTTGTCCAAGTCCAAGGCTCCGTGGCCAAGAAAAAGGCCATGAATTTCCAGAAAGGTTAATCTGATCTGTTGAGCCTGAAAAAAGCCAAACTATTAATAATTAGCACTGCACTTTCCATGATGGAAGCAGGTGTACAGCGAGTGACCGCTATGCCTACAAATCTTTTAAACTGGAACAGCATGTCTTTATGAAGCAGCCGCCCAATTGACACCTATTTGGCCTGCATTGGGTATGTGCTGGGGGGGGGAGAGGGAATTTAATTATTTAGGTTCCACGGTTGCAGCAGCACAGATATCAGGTCGAAAGCACTAAGCCTGTAATTGCTAGACAGCTGTTGCCAAATGAGGTGGGCGAAACGGCAGAGGGGAAAAATGCAAAAAGCCACACAGCCTGTAGGCAGTTGGCCAGCGTTGGGATTTAAGATTAAACAAGCATCCTCCGTGATCCAGTCCCCACCCCCAAGTATCAGAGGACTGAGACATCCTTTATCTGAATGGGATAATGATTCACTTGTACCTGAACTGGAAGCACACTTCGTTCTGATACTGCGAAAGGTACGCTTTTAGAACTCTTGCACCAACGCATCTGGAACACTGGGCTAGTGGGCAAACCAACTGATAATCCAATCCAATCCAATCCAGATACCTTTATTGGCATAAAAGGCACAACATAGCCAATTTACGGAGAATTTCAATTATGTTAAGTCGCTTGCTTAACAAAGCAGTCGGAGAGTGATTCAGCAAGAACACAACTTTATTCTTCAACTCGAACACAACTCCAACACGGATCAACATCTGATAGCCAGATCAGCCTTTACATTGCAGCTGTCCTGCTTTTAAACATTCCCGGCTAACGTAGCCACACCCACTGTACAAATATCAACCTATGAGGTTGCCGAGATAAGGTCCAATCACATTAGTTCCCACTCAGAGAGCTTGCTTGAAGTGATTGGCTTGTTACTTCCTGGGCTAGCAATACTATTGGATGGATTTGGATCCTAGCCCAGGATGAAGCTTAACATTACAGCTTAGTTAGATGTTTCACAACATGTCATGCATTCAAGGCAGCTTTGAATACACTACAAACTATAAAAACCATCAAGCATCACATAGAAAAGCTAGACTTTTGCTCGCTGATTGTTATGGCAGCCAGAAGGTACCTTGCAACTGAACTTGTCATGTGGGAACATCGGTCAGATAGTAAAAGAGATACTAACTTCGCCTCAGATAGACCGTGAAAGTTAGACACAATAGGTTTCATTATACAGGCATTGGACTTAATAAGAAATACCAAATAGCTTTTTTAAAAAAGATTTTGCTTTGGACCAACTCAGCTACCTGAAACCTCTGTAAGAATAAGAGGTTATATTAAATGAAACACACACACTTTTAATGTGAGAGTTTGTAGCATTCTGTTTTTTAAGGGCTAAATTTTTTATCTTGAGCACTTCATATTGAAGACAGCTAACTTTTTAGTACTGGTGTTCTGTATTGGCTATGACATCATTTAGATGCTAAATCTTACACTGTGTTATCCCAATGAGTTAAGGCTTTATTATGATAATAGTATTCAGTAGTCCAGATTTGTTGTTCACTCTGGATAGGGTAAGCAGAGTCTCTTCAAGCTAAATATTTATTATGAAATGGCCCCCTTGTGGTGACAGCTGATATTTACTATATTTACTACAACAAATTTATTCACAGCAAAAGCCAGCACTCT
>NW_015164373.1:0-2769 GCF_001447785.1 Gekko japonicus | reverse complement strand
AAGAAGAAGAAGAGATTGGATTTATACCCTGCCCTTCACTACCCGAAGGAGTCTCAGAGCGGCTTACAAACTCCTTTCCCTTCCCCTGCCCACAACAGACACCCTGTGAGGTGGGTGGGGCTGAGAGAGCTCTTGACAGAAACTGCTCTTTTTCAAGAACACCTGTGACAGAACTATGGCTTGCCCAAGGTCATCCAGCAGGTGCAAGTGGAGGAGTGGGGAATCAAACCCAGTCCTCCCAGATTAGAGTCCGCGCACTTAACCACTACACCAAACTGTAGTACTTCTTCACCCAAAGAGTGATTCACACATGGAATTCACTGCCACAGGAAGTGGTGGCGGCTACAAGCATGGACGGCTTCAAAAGGGAATTAGATAAGCATATGGAGCAGAGGTCCATCAGTGGCTATTAGCCACAAGGGATAGATAGGGGCTCTGGGGCAAGTGATGCTCTGTCATCTTGTTGCTTGGGGGGGTCAACAGTGGAAGGGCTTCTAATGTCCTGGCCCCACTGGTGGACTTCCCGATGGCGCCTGGTATTTTTGGCCACTGTGTGACAGAGTGTTGGGCTGGATGGGCCTTTGGCCTGATCCAACATTGGCGTCTCTTATGTTCTTATGTTCCATTTTGGACCTCGCCACCAATCTGCAGACAAGGATTTTATCAGTCGCAAAGGAACCTTCTTTTTCTCTGTTTTGAACATGATCGTTTCATCCTCATCCATATTCAAGAGTTTCCGTTTAGGTAGGAAAAATGGACGAAGAAAGGCACGGCATCTCGCCGAGGCTGTGCTAAAATAAATAGAATTAAAATTCTGTGCCGTTAAAAAAAACCCCTGAATTATGCAAGCGTTGGCTTATGTTGCGTAATTAATTCTGCTCCTTTAGGCAGAGGAGACACAAAAATAAAGTGGAGCCCGATCTTGCCAGATCTCGGAAGCTAAGCAAGATCGGCCCTGGTCAGTATTTGGATGGGAGACCACCAAGGAATACCAGGGTCATGATGCAGAGGCAAGAGACAGCAAACCGCTTCTGAACAACTCCTGCCTTGAAAACACTACCGGGTCGCCATAACTCAGCTGTGTCTTGATGGCAAAGAGAGAGAGAGGGTACTGAAACCTGTCGGAGTGAGTGACGCAGCATGCCTGGACATTGTGGGACACTACGTCACTCTAAGTGTGTGTAGGTGTCGTCTCCTTGAATGGGACATCTCTCTTTGTCTTAACCAGGGAGCTGCTTTCTGACCCCTCCCCTATCTCCCTGTGTCCGCTCACTCTCTCCATATGGCCTTCCATGGAGACGCATGTCTCTGTAGGTCTCTCCTGTAGATATAATGCCCTCATATTCCCACACATATGATGCCAGACAAGCTGGCCATTTGTGATAGGGAAAGTACTTTTTAGATTAGGCTTCTCTCGTTTGATGTAGTGGAGAGCCAGTTTGGTGTAGGGGTTAAATGCACGGACTCTAATCTGGGAGAACCGGGTTTGATTCCCCACTCCTCCACTTGTACCTGGCTGGATGACCTTGGGCAAGCCGTAGTTCTGATAAGAGCTGTTCTTGAAAAAGAGCAGTTTCTGTCAGAGCTCTCTCAGCCCCACCTACCTCACAGGGTGTGGGGTGGGGAAGGGAAAGGAGTTTGTAAGCCGCTCTGAGACACCTTCGGGTAGTGAAGGGCGGGGTATAAATCCAATCTCTTCTCTCTTCTCTTCTACTGGACTCGAATCTAGAAATTATCCATCTAGAAATTATCTTCTACTGGACTCGAATCTAGAAATTATCTACTGATTGGAGAGGAGACGACTGAGAGGTGATAGGATCACCATCTTCAAGTACTTGAAGGGCTGTCATAGAGAGGATGGTGTGGAGTTGTTTTCTGTTGCCCCAGAAGGTCGGACCAGAACCAACGGGTTGGAATAAAATCTGAAGGGTTTCCGGCTAAACATGAGGAGGAACGTCCTGACAGGGCGGTTCCTCAGTGGAACAGGCTTCCTCGGGAGGGGATGGGCTCTCCTCATTTGGAGGTTTTCAAACAGAGGCTTAGATGGCCATCTGACAGCAACGCTGATTCTGTGAACTTAGGCAGATCATGAGGGCAGGTTCGAAACCCTAGTGTCGTGTGACGGAGTGAGTTCCCATCTCTGGCCCCAGCTCCTGCCAGCCTAGCAGTTCGAAAGCAAGAAACTGAAAGTAGATAAATAGGTACCATTTCAGTGGGAAGGTAACAGCGTTCCATGTGCTTCTGCGTTTAGTCATGCCGACCACATGACCATAGAAACGTCTTCAGACAGCGCTGGCTCTTCGGCTTGGAAACGGAGATGAGCACCACCCCCTAGAGTCAGATTTGACTGGCTTTCGAGCAAGGGAAACCTTTACCTTTACCCAGTGCACAGATTAATAACATCTGCCTCTTGCACTGAACCCCACCAGCTGTATGTATGCTTTTGAATGTTCTGTATTTTTTAAAAAAAATCCCATTATAGTTTCCAGTACAGGTAGTTACAAGATAATTTACATCTCTCACAGTGCCATCCTACAGACTGTTATAGCCTTCTCAACTCATTGACTTCAAATGACTGGAAAAGGTAGAACCCTGCCTAGGATGGCACTCCTAGCCATCGTGTGGGATGTTCCAACGCAGCAAGAGATGCAAAACTTCAGCAGATCCTTCAAACACAACAAGAACTGTGTAATATACATTATATTGTTTATTGTACACACTGTTGTTATGATGATTTTTAAAAAGACTTTATAGGTAAATCAGGTGATT
>NW_015164372.1:47841-50403 GCF_001447785.1 Gekko japonicus | reverse complement strand
AAAGAGATAGGTAGTTGAATTTTACTCAACTGAAATTTCAGATAGTGTTGAAGTGCAGTCCCACATATAGCATATTACCCTTGTATCATATGGAAGTAAGCAAGGCATGGATGTTGGTGGCTGTATCCATTCATTCCAAGAAGCTAGTGAATTGGCAGAGCTGATTGTCTTTGGCGTATTGATGCCACTGTACTCCAGATGACTCTCCCAACAGTTTCAAGCAGATATTGAAGATTGTAGGATACAACACTAAACTGTGACCAATTCCACAGGATAACTCCCATGAAGAGGAACAATAGTTCCAAGTTGCCAAACACATTTTGGGATTGGATCCTTTTGTTCCTATATAGGTACTTCTGAAATCTACCCTCCAAGAAGGCACTGAATGAGATCCTTGGGATGACATGAAAAACAGGTCCATAGCAAAACAAACAAGGAAACTGGTATTGAACCAGTTGAAAAAGTAATTTTAGAGGTTAATAATGCAGTAGGTACAAATTAGGCACATACTATTAACTGCAGGTATTGTACCAATTAAATGGGAACATTTAGGGAGATCTTGCAAATGTTTGAGTACATGTGCAATTTGGGATGAAATTGGACTACTAATCTTGAATGAAGGCCAGTGCAGGTGATTTGTGTGATAGCCAGACCCTTATCTGGCAGAGAGGTGGGAGTGAATGGATAATGTTCCATCAAATCGAAAAGCAGACACATGCCTCCCAAGTTCCTGTCATTGCTTGGAACTATGGATGTGCACCTAAAAACATACACACAGACTTGGATTTCAGGAAGGGCATAAATGCATTATTTTTCTTAGGGCTTGATTTGAGTGGGGGCTATACTTGACTGGATTCAAATCAATAAGGGAAATCGGGATTGATGAAGAGAAAGTGGTGGGAACTTTGGAGGAAAGCTCAAGGTGAGTGTTTGTTAAACAAGTAGCTTGAACTTCAGGAAAGCAGAGTTTAATACACTTAAGAGAAATGCTTATAATAATCTATCAGAAAGAAGTCTATCCAACATTTCTCCCCATAACAACAATGACAAAAAAACCCCCATTCTGGGATAAAAACTTACTTGACATCTGTGACAGCACAGAAAGGCAGACTTTTTGAAATGCTGCTTGTATCAAGAGTCAGGGAAATTAATCTCCCCTGGAGACAGGAGTTTAGATGATTGGCTGCTCTGCTCACTCTCTGATTGGCCCACATCAGCTGAGAGAGAAAATAAAACAGCTGAACTGGAGGGAAAAGAGGTCTTTCACAATTTGGTCTTTCGCTGTTTGGTCCAAAAACTAACGTCTGGATCAGTAGACAGAAGGTTTGGCTTCTCAGGGAAGAGAAATTTGGGGTTCAGTGTTTTTTGACAGGCATTAGTCAGAAAAGTACTTCTACAGAAAGATGAACAGAAACCCCATTGTCTAAATATATTAAAACAAGTGGAGACCCGCAAGAAACTTGTGGGATGGTTATCCTATTCCTCACACCTTTGCTTCCTCCTGTCTCCCTCTACCTCTCTCACACTCTTTCTCCCTTCTCCCCCCCTTTCTTTCTCTCTCCCCTCCATGTATGGTTTGGAGGGTGAAGTCTATGGCATTATACTGATCTATAGTTCTTCCCCTCCTCAAATCCCACCCTCCCCAGGCTCCACCCCTCAAATGTCCAGGAATTTACCAACCTGGAGTTGGCAAAACAATTTCCTTCCCACCCAACAGCAAACCCACATTTATCTGCCTCTCTGTCTTCAGCTTTCTGTCTCCACACCCCTCCCCCACAGCCTCTACCTAGGAGAATTATAGTCCTGGAGCACATCACTTCCTGGTGATGTGGATGTGGCGCGCGCGCTCCAGGATCGACCCAGGAGTCTCCCGCTTCGAGCCAAGGTAGGACTTGGCAATCCTATGCCACAGAGTCTACCCTCCAAAGCAGCCATTTTCTCCAGGGGGACAGATCTCTGCTTTCTGGTGATGTGCACGTCGGGTGGAGTTCCCCCCGGGGCCCGATCTGGCAGCGGCGGAGAACGGGCCTCTGGGGTGGGGTTTTTCCCGCCCCCCGGGGGGACTTGGTAAGCCTATTGTGGCATTATACCCAGCTGAGGCCTCTCCCTTCCCCAAACCCAGCCCTCCTTACAGTCCATCTCAAAACCTCTAGGAATTCCCCAGGAAGGCACTGGCAACCCTTGTCAGGCCAGGACCCAAGGCTCCCTCCCTCCCTCAAAGGCCAAAAAGGCCAGGAAAGGGCCCTTCCCCCACCCTTTTACTGACAGAGCCAGTTAGAATAAAAGGCTTCCAGAGAAGATCCGGGAAATTACAGGCCAGTCAGTCTGACGTCGATACCGGGTAAATTGGTGGAAACCATTATTAAGGAAAGAATTAGTAGGCACATAGATGAACAAAACCTATTGAGGCAGACTCAGTATGGGTTCTGTAAGGGAAGATCTTGTCTCACTAACCTGTTAGTGTTCTTTGAGGGGGTGAACAAACATGTGGACAAGGGGGACCCAATAGAAATTGTTTATCTTGACTTCCAGAAAGCTTTTGATAAAGTTCCTCATAGAAAT
>NW_015164372.1:42698-42817 GCF_001447785.1 Gekko japonicus | reverse complement strand
CGGATGCTTTGGAGGGTGGACTCGATTACATTGTACCCCACTGAGGTCCCTGTCCTCCTCAGCTCCATCGCCAAATCTCCAGGAGCTTCCTGGAAACCTTACCACTCCATCACCCACCG
>NW_015164372.1:42416-42540 GCF_001447785.1 Gekko japonicus | reverse complement strand
ATATCTGGACTTTAAGCCCTAAATAACTTGTTAAGGCCAGAAGTATTTTGCTTCAGAGCCATCCTTGGTGCTCACCCTGCTGTGTGTGTTAGGCTCTGAAAGATACACTACTAAAGGACATTTT
>NW_015164372.1:29377-42369 GCF_001447785.1 Gekko japonicus | reverse complement strand
ATAGCTGAAGAAAGGGGCTGATAAAGGTAGGTTGGCTGGTGGGAGGAAAGGAGAGAAGGAAGTAGGGAACGGGGAGGAGCTGCAGAGGATGCTAGGGAAGGGAAAGGGGAAACAGTTGGGGAGGGTTAAATGAGATTCACTCCTGCACATATCTTTGTGGTAGGGTTGCCAAATGGGTCCGGGGGGCGGGGAATCCCCCGCTTTGACGGCCCGATTTTTGACGTGACAAAAATCGAGCCCGGGGGAAACCCCACCCCCACGTGCGCGTCACCCGGATGTGACGTTGCACGCTGGGGGTGGGCCACGGCCATTTGAGGGGAAAACTCTATGTTTTCCCCTCAAATGGCTGTGGTCCGCCCCCAGCGTGCGACGTCACATCCGGGTGATGCACACTACAGACGCCAGCCGGGAGCCCCCCGCTCCCGGCCGAAAACAATTTGGCAACCCTACTTTGTGGGTCCCCTGCTCGTATATTTCTGTTTGCAAATATACTATATATATATATATGTATGTATGTATGTATGTATGTATGTATGTATGTATATATATATATATATATATGTATGTATGTATGTATATATATATATATGCCTTTTAAGATTCTTCACAACTCTGCATCCCAGTTTTTTAAAAAAGAGTTTTATTGCATCCTTCTAAAGTTGCATGCATTTCCCTCCTTCCCCAAGTCTTGCAACAACTTTGTGAAATAAGTTCCTCCTGGCTGAGCATGACTGATCCAAGCTCCTCCAGTGACCTTCATGGTTGAGCTGTGAGAGTTTAGAGGCCTAAGGCTATAGCCTAATGATCAATCAGGCCTTGGTCAACTGCACCTGCTGCAAGGATAGATCTGGCACAAGCTTTTTATTGGCAGACAAGATCATCTCCAGAGGGTTGCCAGGTCCTGGTTGGAAAATACATGGAGACTTCACAAACAATGCTACGTCTCTTCCAAGTACAAACCAAAAGTGACATGGAGGAACTGTAAAAAAAACAAAAAACCCTAGAGCTGCCCTTTGTCACTCCCAGATTGTACCTGGTAGTGGTATGGCAACTTTGGTGACATCTCTGTATTTAAATTTTTTCTCTTGCCAGCACTCTGAACCTAGCTGCAGTTTTACGCACAGTGGCCTAGGACTGCGGTGGCTCAAGTGGTTAAGATGCTGAACTGCAGGCTGTGGAAGGTCAGTAGTTCAGCAGTTCGAGATCCGGGTTGCCGCATGACGGAGTGAGCTCCCGTCTCTAGTTCCAGCTCCTGCCAACCTAGCAGTTCGAAAGCAAGAAATTGCAAGTAGATAAATAGGTACCACTTCGATGGGAAGGTAACAGCGTTCCGTGAGCCTTGGTGTTTAGTCATGCCGGCCACATGACCACGAAAACGTCTTCGGACAGTGCTGGCTCTTTGGCTTTGAAACGGAGATGAGCTCCGCAGCCCTAGAGTCGGACTCGACTGGCTTTCGAGCAAGGGAACCTTTACCTTATACAGCAGTAAGCCCAATTAAATCCAGTGGGACTTATTCCTGAGTAAATATGCATATGCTCAGCCTCAGAATGAACCTCACTGGCAATAAAACTATCAAACAATCTCCACAGCAACAATTTCCCCAGTGATCCCAGCTCAACGCCTTCCCCTAGTCAAAGGAACAAAGCATCTTTTAATGCCTGGCAAGTAAAAAGTAGATGAAAAGGGGTGGGTGGGCTGAGCTGGAGTCCCCTTCCCTCCTTTCCCCCCCAACCACACTACCTAGCAGGACCCAGCCAATGGCAGCAGGAAAGGGCTGACTGGGGCAAGTTGTAAGAGGGGGAATAGGCAAAGTATGTAAATGGAGGGACACACAAGGTCCCCGGCATTCTTCAGTCTGGAGAGAAAATGGCTCCTGAGGTACTGGGCAGAGAGAGGGAAGAAAGGGAGCCCAAGCACAAGAGCAGCACATTTATATACTCCTCTACTTTCTCTTTGCAGGCCACTTCAGAAAGGGGAGAATTAATGAAAGGGGGACCCAAGCAGTTAGGGAAGGGAGGAAGGACTGGTTTTTGAAAGCAAAAGCCTCCGGTCAGGTCACCCCACACTATTGCACCTCAGAAAATGGCCCCGTTTGCCCCACCTTCCCCAAGAAGAAAGGGCGGGAAGTTCAATGTGGAGAGACCTGTTGAGGCATTGAATGGGATGGCAGCTGAGGAGTGGGGGAGCAACATGAGGGAAAAGGAAAGTGGAGTTGGCCTCTTCCTCCTTTTCTTCCTCCCCACTTACCATAAACACTAGGGAAAAGGTGGTGGCACAAAGTAGTCGTCTTCTACTTCTTCCATGTACCCCTCCGCTCTTACCTTCTCATTGCTTGCAGAAGCCAAGGAACATGATGGTGAGATTTCTGTTCTGATCCCATATGGTATGCTCTAAAGTAGGCCAAGCCAAGAGAAAGCAGGGCTGATGGTTAGCAGCCTAGGGAGGCATTGACCCCCCTGAGAAATTGGGGTGGTGGTGGTGGCTCAAACTCTGCCACTCTCCTGAAGTTTACGCTCCTGATTTATTGTGCTAATGTTAATTTTTGTTCTGTGTGGGATTTAGTTGCCAAGCCAGAAGGCAATCTGCTTTGTAATCTTTGTTACTGTTTGCGTAATATTTTTTTAATTGAAATACATTAAAGCCTTTTAAGCTGTAGCAGTAGCCAATAAAACTTTTGCTGTGCAGCAATTAGTTGTTCATAAATCCTGTTAGATGAGTTATGTTTACATCTGGCGTCCAACCTGACTGCCTCAGCTAGAAAATGTTGTCTGTCTCTTTCTCTTATCCTTGTCTTACAGGATTAAATACCCTCTGCCAACGCTTTCATGGAATACTACATTGTCTTGTAGGACATACCATAATGTTTCAAAAACAATGCTTGGTTTCTTCCCTCAACTCCTTGGATTGAGTCCGACCAATGTTCCTCTGGCAGAAGCAGAACTGCCTTCCTTTCCCCCCAGCAACCGTCTGTGACCTCCCCAAAAGGCCTTACTGGGAGGCAGGGGTCCCTCATAGAGAAAACCTCACAGTTTGAGACCTGCAGCAATGAGGTAAATCAGGTGAGACTGCCTCACTTTTGCCAGCTGAACAGCTATGCAATCTAAGTCCTCTATCAGTAGCTATCGTTTTACAATTGGGTATCATCAATAGCTCCTGGGCTTTTTTTCTGGGGGAATACACCAGAATGGAGTTCCATAACCTCTTTGACAAAAATTCATGAGTTTTCAGTATACAGATGGAAAAGTTCTTGTGAATTCTCTTGAGAGTTCTGGCACCTCTTTTTCAAAAAAGAAAAAAAGCTCTCTCCATTCAAATCCCCTGGTCATTCGGTACAGGTCCTGAGCCACTGCCTGACAACTGTGGTTAAATGGTAAAGAGCAAATAATTTGAAGCGCTGGTTGGAAAGGCTAGGTCATGAAGGACATTGTGCTTCCTACCTTCGACGTGGTTTAGCTGATCCTTGATGACTCAGTCAAGGGTCTCAGGGTTATATTGGATTCAGCATTGCTGCTAGAGAAGCAAGTTCATGCAGCTGCAAAAAATCACTTTCTCTCAACTTCATTTAGTATGGAATATAGCTCCTTGCCTGGCTGATCTTGCTACCTGGATCCATGCCACTGTAACATCAGAACTAGACTATTATAATGCACTCTACATGGGTCTGCCCTTGAAGCTGATGTGGAGACTCTGGTTAGTACAGAATGCTGCAGCTCTGTCATTATCAGGAACCAGGTGGAAGGGCATGCAAATTACACCCATTCTACAGTTACTCTGTCATTAGCTGCCCATCAGCTACCGGGTTCAATTCAATGTACTGACTATCATGTACAAAGACGTGCATGGCCTTGGACCCTTTTATGTGCAGGACTGCGTCTCCTCCTGTGCTCCATAGCTTTGCTCACCTGAGCAGGGCCTCCGGCAGGTGCTGCTCGGCAAACGGGCAAGATCAACAGCTGTCTACATGTCCATTCTCTGTGGTGGCCCCCACCTTGTGGAATGGCCTTACTGAAGAGATCAGGAAGGTTCCCACGCTCCTGGCATTTCACAAAATATGTAAAATAGAACTGTCCAGGAGGGCATTTTTGTAATGATAATAGGGCTATATCATAACAAAATGGTTCAGGAAGGCACTTTTATAAAGGGAACCAGAGTGTGAAATATATAGTATATATTATCTGTTTGCTTTATGTTTTACCTTTATCTCACTGCATTGATTTTTACTGATGTGATGTTTTTCGGCATAGTGTAACGTATCATGTCTAATATTTTCTGTCTAATATTTTCTGCATTCCTTGCCCTCTTACTTTGCTTGTTAGATGTCTCATCCTATTGTTGCATTGATTTATACTGTGTAATCCACTCTGTGAGAAAGGCTGACTATAAATAAAGTATATAAAATTATACATACATGCATGCATGCATACATACATACATATTATGGTCCAACATCTCAGTCTTGTTTTTTATATTTAGCATTCTTTTGACCCAGGCATGATCTGACCAGACTGTATGACTAAGACCTGGTGTTATTCCATTGTAGATTAAGGACAGGAAAACAAAAACCACATCTAACTTGGAGTAGGAATTAAAAACTGTCAAAAAGAAGAACTAGTGTCGTTTGCGAATTAATTTCACATGTCAATCAGATTAATTGGTTTATGTGCTCTTAAGAGCATATAAAGAGCCCTGATGGATCAGACCAATGGTTCATCTAGTCTAGCATCTTGTCTCACACAGTGACCAAAGTTACTCTGGATGGCCAACAACAGGGCATAGAGGCTGAGGCCTTCCCCTGATGTTGCCTCCTGGCTCCTCCATGAATCTATCTAATCCCCTTTTAAAACTGTTTATTCCTGTGACCATCAGTACATCCCCTGGCAGCAAATTCCACATTTTAATCACTCTCTGTAAAAAGTAATATTTACTTTTGTCTGTCCTGAACCTACTGCCCATCAGTTTCATTGGATGCCCTTGAGTTCTAGTATTTTGGGAGAGGGAGAAAAAATTATGTCAATTCTCTCCACCCCATGCATAATCTGATAAACTGCTATCACGTCCCCCCTTTAGTTGTCTGTTTTCTAAACTGAAGAGTCCCAGACTCTTCAGTCTTTCCTTATAGGGAAGGTGCAATTTGTAGAGAAACTCCTGGATTTTTTTCTGGATTATAACTGATATCTTGTTGAATTGTTCTTTTAAAATTCCATGCTAGTGACCAACTGTCCCTTAGGAACTCTCCTATGATTTTGAAGAGCTGGTTTTTTAAAAAATGGGTTCTTGTCCAGTGTTTGGAGAATCCACTGAACAGAATGTCAGTTATATAACGGAGAGGGTCCTTTACTGTAACTTATCCTCCCCCCATGTCACTCAGAACAACATGTTTAGTCAATGACAAATGCTTTGCTAAAATCGTTGCCACACCTCTGGTCTTGGAGATGCCACAAAGTGTTCCCCAAGCCATGGTGAATTTAGCAATTTGCCCTTATCATCCTTCAGGTGGATCGTCTGAAGAAACGTGCATTGTGTCACTCTTGTCTTAGAATCTGGGAAAAAACCCTTTTTTTGTTTTTCTTCTGATAGGAAGGAAAGTCTGTGGGGTATAGTGGTCAGTGTGTCAGATTAGGAGGAAGGGTGGATAAAAATGCACTAGATAGGTAGAAGAGGAGTTCAGCCCACAGATATTATGACTCAGAATGATTAATGGTCTGTCATGTCCCCATTATTAAAAGATTTATATCCCAACTGACTTGCTGGCTCACCCTGTTAGCAAACTAGTGAGGTGGAGTATTTAAGCAGTCCCGTTTTAGAGATCTCTAATGCTGAAAGCAAATGACACATAGAGTACATATAAAGAAGACATACAATGAAACAATGCCATCTAGCGACTTTAGGATATAACACCAGCCCCCAGACTTAGAGCCTGTTCTCCGAACTTACAGGTAGGGTCAGCCTTGGCCATGGGGAATCCTAGCCTGGGCAGAGCCTCAACCACTCACAGCACCACGTTGCTCCAGCAAAGTGTCAGCTATGGCTGCCAATAGTGTGCTGTATGTTTCTAAGTGCTGCACATTCCTTCCCATGCGCTTAATTGCCTCTATTTCTATTTTATCAAAGGCTTTTTCAAGGTCAATTGTATAGCTTCTCTTTTTTGATCTTACTCTAAGAAATTATATTTGGAATGCATCTTATAGTGTCCATCATAGATCTTTTTGGTATAAAACCTGTTTGATCTGGCTTTATAAAGCTTGTTATCATTAATTGGAGTTTATTACATAGACTTTTTTGTGGGAAATTGCATTGCAAGCAGTGCTATTGGTCGATAAGATGATGGTGCTTTTAAATCTTTGTTTTCCTTTGGGATGATTATAATATCGGCTTCACTCCATGTTGATGGCATTTTTCCTTGTGTCATTATATATTTACACACTTTAGTTAGTGGCTGTTGTGAGAAAAATAAAGAAATGGGAGACAAATTAGAGAAGGACGTGGGAGAACTCAGAAAAGAAGTCCAAAGCCTGTCACAAAAATCTACAGAAACAGACCAAAAAATACAGGATGTAAGTCAGAAGATGCAAGATGTTAATCAAAGAGTTGAGACTGTGTTAAGTAGTCGACCTAACAGTAACCATGATGGCCTGGTGCTGTTTTAGATTTTAGTTGTGCAATAGCTTCCTGAGCCTCTTTGGTTGTGGTTGTTTTATCCAACAGTAACCTATGTTTATTAGATAATTTCTGAACTAAGTTATTTTTTTGTAGATATTCTTCTATGACTTCTGTCGTAGGGGCATTTGAATTATATAGATTGTACTGTTCTACAAAGCATTTCCCAATTTCTGGTGTATATGCTTTCCTTTCGTCTTTACTATTTCTAATGGAAAATATTTTCCTAGCAATCTTTTTCCCATTAACTCTCCATGCCATATTTTTTGCTTCATGTATAGTATATTTTTGTATAGCTGTGGTTTCTATAGCTTCTGAGACTATGTTCTTTTAATAAAAGTTGGTAAATTTTCTTGCCTTCTGTTTATGTTTTTTCCCCAGTGTTTTAATGTTTTGTAATAATTCTTTCACCTTTTGTTCTTTTGCTTTTTTTAGGTGAGTGTCAAGGCTATGAATTTACCTCTCATGACTGCCTTGAAAGCATCCCAGACTAGTGGCAATTCAACTTCCCTGTTGTTATTTATTTCAAAGCAATTTCTAAGAGTTTGCGTTAATTCTTTTTTAAATCTCTCATTAAATAAAATTGCTTAGTTTAATTTCCAATAGGGATGGGCATAGACCTGAACACTGAGCCAAAAATCTGGCTTGAATTTGGCCTAGTTCAGAACTCGGACAGACCAGCTCGAAGGTCACATGTGTGGCCCCCCGAGGTCTCCAAGCTTCTGGCCGGGCTCAGAAGCGTTTGTGCATTCTCAGCAGAGAAACCACACCCCTGGAGTTTCACATGGAAAAGCAAGTGTGGGTGGGATTTTCCAGCCATCGAGGGACCAATATAGAGCATCTGAGGCTGACAGGCAACTCCAACTTCCAGAGACATCCATCATTTTCTCTTGGAATGGGAGGGGGGTGCATATATTCCCTGGAGGCATGTGACTGTCCTTTGTCTGCATCAGGCTTTCTTCAAGTCGAGTTCTCCTTGCTTGCATGAAAAAATATCATGGTGGGCCTGGGGTGGTGGTGGGAAAATTTACTGGAGTCCTTGGGTGGGTGGGTGAAGAAACCTACTGGATTTCCTGGCGATGATACAAACTGCCAGAGGAAAAGCATCATCCCCTTTCCTTTTCTCACCCTTTCCCCCCTTCCTGAGTTCCACTGCGACCATGCCTTGTCCCCTCCCTTTTCCTTCTATGATGTGAGGGGTGGGAAACTGGGATTGAATGTTTTGCTTTCACAACACATTTTTGTTTTGACTTAGGGGTTGCCTGTTTCCTTGGCAAGTCAAACACCCAAGTTACCCCACCTCTTTTGTGGGTTCTGCAAGCAGCTCGTTTCTCTGCCTGCTGGCTGTGGGGCTTGACTTTACTGCTCATCCCAAAAGGACACACACACCCCTGGATTACTTCAGTCTTTGACTTGGGAGTTCCCTCTTTGCCCTGGCAAGTTGACACCCAACTTTCAAAACACTTTCGGATTTTTGTTTTTGTTTTTTGCAACCCCCCCTTGGCACTGGTTGTGGGGTTTCTCTTTCTGCACCCCACCCCCTTTCTGCTTGGGTTGCTCCAGTCTCTGACTTGGGAGTTCCCTCCTTGCCCTGGCAAGTTGGCACTTAACTTTCAAACCACTTTCTGGGGGAGGTTCCTAAGGCCCCTTGGCACTGGCTGTGGGGTTTTCCTTTCTGCATCCCCACTCCCTTTCTGCTTGGGTTGCCTCTGTCTCTGACTTGGGAGTTCCCTTCTTGACCTGACAAAGAGTGCTTAAATTAGCGATGTCCAGCGATTATTGCCCCTGACCTGGATAGCCCAGGCTGGCCTGATCTCATCAGATCTCAGATGTTAAACAGTGTTGGCCTAGAGAGTATTTGGATGAGAGGCCTCCATGGATTTGCCAGGGTGTGATGCGGAGGCAGGCAATGGCAAACCACCTCTGAAGCTCTCTTGCCTTGAAAACTCCACAGGGTCATCAAATCAGCTGTGACTCAATGACTCCTCTCCATCACCAGAGACTGTTGCAAATGCCCATTACGTAGGGTTGCCAAGTCGTATCTACTTACTGACAGGGGAGTATCGCTGGGCTCCGGGAGCTCTCCTCTGATGCGCACGTGTGCCGCCAGCACGTCCCGGAAGTGACGCACTACGTCGATCATGTTGGGGGCGTGGCCCCCATTGTCGGAGGGAAAACCATAGAGTTTTCCCTCCGATGATCCAGGCCACGCCTCCAATGTGATCGACGTGGTTGCGTCACCTCTGGTGACTTCCATACAGCCACACTGCGCTTCGGGGGGGGGGGCGGACTTTCCCCCGGGGCCCAATTCCACAGGGGAAATGGGGCCTCCAAAGCGGGGGTTTACCCGCCCCCCGCCCCCACTTGGCAGCCCTACCATTACGCTATATTTTGTGAACAGAACAGGGTCTGCCCCACTGACTCCTAAAGAGGGAAGGTCTGGTGAGCTGTCCATTGAGACTGTGCATAATGAGGGACAAATATTTTAACGCGACCTCATTGTGCATGGGCACAGTCCTGCAATTAAAACAAATTGCCGCTAGAATACCAGTGGCTGGCTTTCCAGCCTACCCTGCTGAGAACAGGCACTAAGGAAAAACAAAAGCCTACACCACACCAGAGAATGTTATAATTAAAACTTCTTTAGTTGGTTGGTGGCTCTACCCCCAACATATTTCTTTAGTGTTTTGAGCCATGGCTGCCGTTCTTGAATGCTGGGAAAGAAACAGGCAAAGGGGGCAAAAGAGACCACGCTGTCCCCTCATCAAAATGTTATCCCTCATTAGTGGTGGTGGTGGAAAGTGCCGTCAAGTCACCTTATGGTGACTCCATAGGATTTTCAAGGCAAGTGATGTTCAGAGGTGGTTTGTCATGGCCTGCCTCTGCATTGCACCCCTGGTATTCCTTGGTGGTCTCCCATCCAACTACTGACCAGGGCTGGCCAGGTGGCTCAGCTGCCAAGATCAGGCAAGCCAGGGCTATCCAGATCAGGGCAGCCTCCCTAATCACAACAGACTTTTGCCTTCCCACTGGCCACAGATTCCTGCCCTCAGCAGGTGCCCCTGCCCAATCCAAACCCACCTCCTCCGGCCCAAACCCTGTACTTCCCACCAATCCTCCCTCTCCCCGAACCATTTGCTTCCAGAACCATGTCCTTTCTTACCATCAACTCACTGTTGGCTGGCATTTTTCTCTGAGCTCTTAAATTGCTCCGCTGAGCGAGAGTGACCAGAGATTCTGAGCCCAACTGCTGTTCAAAGCATCTTTTACAAACCTCCGTCGCCATGGATGCCGGAACCCCCAGTATAGTGACATCAGTGGTGGAGGTTCCGTAGTCACCGGCTGTCCAGGGAGGCTGATCTCTGGGATCAGAGGCTGGTTGAGTGGGTTTTAAATTGGACAGGGAGGGGAATCCTGCATCCTGATGGGATGTGAATCAAAGCAGTGACCGAACTGCCTTCACTTGCACCCATCCCAGGAATTTCTACGTTATAGATCAGCCCCCCCCCGACATTTTGGAGCCTGGGGGCACCTTTGGATTTCTGACACAATGTGGTGGGTGCAGCCATAAAATGGCTGCCGTAGGAAGCAGAGCCAGCTGCAAAATGGCTGCCACAACTTACTTCCATACAGGCACATTTTAAAAAAATGTACACAGCCAATCAATTCTCCAAAGGCCCAACTGAAGCTCTGCTGGCCAAAAGCCCTACTTGGCCCTGCCCACTTTCTGAAAACACTTGGTGGGTGCCAGGAATGGTGGTGGTGGGCACCATGGCTTCCAAGGGCACTCTATTTGGGAGGTACTCATAATAGACCCTGTGTGTTTATCTGTTTTGGAAAGCACTCCACGAGATTTTGGCATTTAATATATTGTCTATTAATAAATCACATGCAGAAGATTTTGTGACATTGCAGCATTTAAAGAGGTGCTATTTCCGCCTCCGGAAGCCAAGCCAGAAATTAGCAGCTGTGGTAGGGGCTGGAGGGCGGGAAATCTGGGCCACTTCCAACCCTCCACCTTAAAGGGGTCCTTCAGTCACATGTTTATTAACCCTCTTAGGGCCAAACTATATTATCCTGGAGATCTGTGGTGTTATTTATTCCAACCAAGTTTGCCAGGTGCTGATTTGGCCAGAGGTTTATCTTCTGAGCCATTCCTTGGCACTATGGGCAGGAAACCTTTGCCCCAATGTGTCCCCCATTTCCTTGATAGCTTCACTGTTCTGTCCCATCTGCAGCTGCTAAATTAAGCTGTAGGAGGTTCCTTATTCGAATAAATACTTTTTATTACCCTTTACTGCCTGGATGATTGTTTTCACTGTGTGGTTTATTTGCTAGCCACATAAGTCAAAGAGCCTTAGCACCTTTAGCGTATTGCAGGGGTCGTTTCATAGAAAAAGAGCTAGGGGGACTCATTAGCATAACTCATTAGCATATGCCACACCCCCTGACATCACCGGAAATGTGTCATAAGGCCACACCCCCTGACATAACCGGAAGTGTGTCATAAGGCCACACACCCCACCCCCAACGGTCCTGGCCGCCGCCGCCGGCCTTGCAGCTCCAGGCCGGAAGCAGGGGGCGGGGCTTCATCATGTGCCCCGCCCCCCGTACCTCACCCGGGGGAACTGTGATCCCCCCAGAAATGACCTCTGGTGTATTGGCAACAGAAGGATGATACGTAGTGAAAGAAACCACAAAGTTGATACTGTCCATGTCTAGGTTGCTCAAAAGGCATCTTACACCTTCAGATAACACAAATCAGTGGTGCATTGTTAGAAAAACAGGATTTTGGAAAACAACAGCTCTTAACTAGCTGTTAGTTAAAAGCTTTTAGAACAAATTAAGACTTTGGAGCTTAAACATAAACAAATGGCCAGCAAAAAAAGTTTATAAACACCTATTGATAGTTAGAAGAAGTTTAGCACAGCTTGAAACAGTGAAAATTAGAAAATAAATGGTTTTTACAAAACAAAAGTATTGTTTTAGGACCCCAAGATTCTTAAATCTCCTCTCAAAAAAGATTAAAATGCAGGCAAATTCTAACAGAATATCGGCTATTAAAACATCACAAGGTGTAATTCTCAATCAAACAACACATATTTCCGAGGCCTTTGAGAAGTACTATAAAGTATTGTATGCATCTACTGAGCCTACTCAATTTGAAATTGGTCAATTCCTAGAAGAACATGGTAATCTTCCAAATCTTAGTGACAGTCACAGATCACTTTTAGAAGAACCTTTTAAAGAAAAAGAAATCTTAGAAACAATTAGGAATCTCAAAATTTCAAAAGCTCCTGGTCCTGATGGGTTTCCTTCTGACTTCTACAAAAAATTCAGTTTGTCTTTAGTGGAACCTTTAGCGGAAGCCTGTAACGATGTCATGATAAGAAGGAGATTGCCTCCATCATGGAGTGAAGCTCATACTGTAGTAATACATAAAAAAGGAAGGGATCCCTTGTTCCCAGCATCATATAGGCCAATTTCTCTTTTAAATCAAGATTTTAAAATTCTAACAGCAACAGTGGCTAGAAGAATTGGCATTTTTATCTCAGATTATATAAAACAAGACCAGGTGGGTTTTATACCAGGAAGAGATCTAGCAGATAATACCATCAAAACTCTGTCCCTTCTCAACTACTGCCATAAAAGGAAAGAAAATGCCATATTTTTATCACTAGACACCGAGAAGGCTTTTGACTCAGTGGAATTCCAGTATTTTTTCGCAGTATTAGAGACAATGGGATTTGGTCATAAATTCACTAACATGGTTAGAACACTATATTCCACTCCTACAACAAAAATTAAAATCAATGGTACAGTCACAAATCCTATTTCACTACTCCGAGGTACAAGGCAAGGATGTCCTCTGTCCCCCTTGCTATTTGCCATAGCGATAGAGCCACTTGCGAATGCCATCAGAGGGCACCCTAATATCTCAGGCATCAAAATGAAATCAAAAGAACATAAATTCTCACTATTTGCCGATGACATGATTCTATATATTACTAACTCAACCACTTCCCTCCCGACACTTCATGAGTTGCTAAAAAAGTTTGGCATAATATCAGGTTCAAAAATCAATGATAGCAAGTCGCAGATATTACTGTTAAATTTACTGAAGGAAGAGGATAACTGGATTTGCATGGAATTTAAGTTTCAATGGGTCTCTAAAGCCTTAACATATCTAGGTATCCAGATACCTCTTGCCCAAGATGAATTACTAACACTGAACCACCACAAGATGCACTCAGAATTGATCATCACGATTCACAAATGGAATAAATTAAATATAACCTGGATGGAAAGATTTAATCTGATAAAATCATTCATT
>NW_015164372.1:0-28614 GCF_001447785.1 Gekko japonicus | reverse complement strand
TTCTCTACTATGTCTATGGCGCTTAGATTTCAAAATTTAAAACTTATGACTAGATGGTACGCAACACCTAAGAAAATTTCACATATAACCTCAACATCCTCTCCGAATTGTTGGAAAGGGTGTAAACAAGAAGGGGACTTTGCCCACTGTTGGTGGGGTTGTATAAAAGTTAAATCATTCTGGATAGAAATTATAAAGATTATAGAAGAAGTCACTATGGTACAAATTCCATGCACACCTGAAATTCTTTTTTTAAACATGTGGCCAAATGACTTGGCGGAATGACCACATAAAGCAACTATTGAGGTTATGCTGGATGCTGCCAAAACCACGATAGCTAACTTTTGGAAGGATGCCAAAAAAACAACGATTGAAGTTTGGTATCGAAAACTGTGGAACCATTATCTTATGGATGCAGTTACCAGTAAATTAGATGTTACACATCAGAATTCAACACAGGAGCGGTTTGTTGGGAAGTGGTACCCAGTGTTGGACTTTCTATCTCAGCAGCAATTTATTTCCTCTGAATGGGCCCAATTTGACAAATGGATTTGTTAGGTTGTTTGCATAGAAATGTTGTTTATTTTAAATACTTTTCCTTTCTGTTAGTAAATGGCATTACAAGTTAAATAGCAAAAAAATAATTATAATAAATACATAAAAAAGGGGATTTTTTTAATTGTACACTGCTTTACTTATATTAGTACTATGCTTACGAAACACAGTGTATTTCATGTTCACAATGTATAACATATTTAATGTAAATTGTTTCAGATTACTAATGTTTGTAAGAAAGTATTGTTCATTGTTATGTAACAGTTATAGGAGGTAATGAAACTCACTGTAATATGTTTTGGTTACTATGTATAATACTGTTCAAAACAATAAAAAACTTTAAATTTAAAAGAAAGAAAGAAATACCCTTGGTAAGCCTATTGCTGAGTCTTGCCATGAGGGAAAGCTCAACCTTGGGGTTTTATAATGTACTGAGACTGAGGCATAGCATAGTGATTTCAGCTCATACTTTATTCATGCATAGGAGAACTTGAGATAATAGCAGGACCTCTGACCTGCTTATATTCCCGTTCAAAACCACACACACACACCCCACACACACCCGTGATAGGTTTATTTACAAACAACTCCCTGTATTGGTTCCCACTAGGATCCAGGCTGGCTGGTTGGTCAGTTCTTGGATCCTTCGCTTCTATTGTCCTTGGATGCGAAGCTCAACCTGTTCGCATGGCCACGTGTGGGCCTGACCGTGTGCACAGTCTCCCTCGGTACACAACAGGTTTTCTCGCCTAGCACATAGGATTCATGACCTGTCCACTTTGCTGTAGTGGAGGCCAGGTTCCATTTTGCGGCCTTATTCTCCCACAGAGCCCTCACACCTACTTCATCCCCACCTAATTCAGTGATTTTAACCTGCTTCATAACTTTTTAATGAGTTTTTGTGAGGATAAGATGGATCAGGGGAGAATGTTGTAGGCCACTTTGCATCCCCCATAAGGGAGAAAACTGGGGTATAAATGAAGTGAATAAATATTTACAGGATTAAGACACAACAGCCAAAGAGACCCTCCCTCCTTCCATCTCACCCTCATAATCTCTGGAGTCATGATGGCAGGAGGGGCTTCAGGGGAAAAGCTGCTGAGAAAGAGAGAGAGAGAGAGAGAGAGAGAGGAAGGCAAGGGGAGGAATGGTAAGAACACGTTTAGTTCTCAGGTGTGAAAGCGCCCTCTGAAATAATTTGGGGAACTGTGACAACTCTCCCTTCCCACCATCATCCAGTCAGCCAGGAATGTCATCAGGATTGAGCGGATGGTTATAGGGCATGATGGGGAGTTAAGTTCTTTATCAGGTCTGCACCCAGCACTTGTGGCCCTCTCTGTTCTTTTTTGTATATGGAGAGGGGGAGGGAGAGGGAGAGGGAGAGGGGGAGAGAGAGAGAGAGAGAGAGAGAGAGACTCTGACTGACTGACTGACTGACTGACAGTGTCTGGTTGTTTTTTTCCCAAGGTGGAAGCTGCTTTGGGGTATTAAAGTGGGGGTATAAATGAAACAAATGAACAAACAAATCATGAGAACTTCTCCACATTTCTTTACATTGTTAATTGGAGTAATTGATTCTTCTTTCCACCACCATTTTTGTTTGCTGTTGTCAAAAATGTCAGTGGCCAAGCTACATCAGAAGAGCCTTTTGTTAATGAGGCATTCTAATAATACAAGCAAATTAATCACCATACTGGTTGCATAATAGGTTTATTAGTGCCACCTTTGGCAAAAGCAGTTGTCTACTGTCTTGTCTCGTTAGTGACCTCTGTTTGTTATTGCTGCCCGATTAGAATGTTCCAGCCCTGTTGCAATATAGCTCCATAATCAAATGATGAGCACATGCTCCACTGGCATCTGAACTGTTGTGACACACTTCAGGTGGAGTTGCTTTTGAACAGTTACACTGCACTGTACACAGTGTAGGCTGTACACTGCATTGATCAGGCCGCACCTGGAGTATTTTGTACTGTTCTGGAGGCCTCACTTCAAAAAGGATGTGGACAGAAGGGAGCGGGTGCAGAGGAGAGCGATGAGAATGATCAGGGGCCTGGAGACCAACCACTATGAGGAAAGGCTGAGGGACTTGGGAATGTTCAGTCTGGAGTAGAGGAGGTTGAAGGGGGACATGATTGCTCTCTTGAAGTCTTTGAAGGGCTGTCACTTAGAGGATGGCAGGGAGCTGTTCCTGTTGGCAGCAAAGGATAGGACTCACAATAATGGGTTTAAATTAAGGGCAGGAAGGCACCAGCTGGATATTAGGAAAAACTTTTTTACAGTAAGAGTTGTTCAACAGGTACCTTTATACCAATGATAGAAATCTGTATGCCAAGATGGGGGGACTGTAGTGCTTGGTGCTAAGTAACAATATAGATATAGTGGGTGTTTCAGAAACATGGTGGAATGGGGGAAGTCATTGGGATATGGTTCTCTATGGGTAAGTGCAATTTGTTTCCACTATGGTGATTATAACAGAGAAGAAGGGTGTGATTATATGCATGTATTTTTGTGAGACACATGTATACGTATTGTGAAAACCCATGAATTCTACTGGGAGCAAAGATGAAATTAACAGAAAACTGAGGTTTTTGCCAGTGGTGGGCCAGTGGTGATAACGGTCAGAACCCTAGATGTTAGCTTCAGGAGTCAGAGACTTGTCTCAAGAACCACCAAAGGCCAGATCCCGTGTACAAGAGAAAACAGCTGAAGACAGAGATATTACACAGATGCTAGAGGCCAGGCTGGCCCTTCGTCACTGATTACCATCATCAACACCCGCTTCCCTTTCTGGCTGAAGTTACTTCCTGCTTTTCATTTGCACTCATGTGTCTCTTATATGCATGCCCTGGTCCAGCCCAGGTTGTTTTTAATGAAGCCCTTTAGTTAAGACAATACTGAAAGGAGGTGCCTGCTTTTCCAACAAAAGTAAGGCACAGCTGGAAAAGGCTTGCTGATAGAGTTACAAAGAAATCCAGCTGACCCACGTGGCTATATGCTAGGGTTTTTCCACTGAGGATGAAGACAACACTGGGTATAAAATGGCAGCAGGTCACTTTATCATGATAGGAAGTCTGGCTTCTACCTAGCTCTGCAACTTAAATCACAAATGTGCATCCTAGAAAATCAGCTTTGTCCAGTCCCCATGTATGAAACAGGATAGTAAAGGTAAAGGTTCCCTTGCTCGAAAGCCAGTCGAGTCCGACTCTAGGGTTGTGGTGCTCATCTCCGTTTCAAAGCCGAAGAGCCAGCGCTGTCCAAAGACGTTTCCGTGGTCATGTGGCCGGCATGACTAAACACCAAGGTGCATGGAACGCTGTTATAAAAAAAATGTTTTTGAAGTATCACGTGTAGACTTGTTCATTTAAATATTCCCTTAATCTTCCATTTAAAACAAAGAAAAAAACTTTAAAACTAGTCGCAAAACTTTTTTTCAGCATGGAAGTGGCTTTTTGATGTCACAAATGCCAGCCAATCAACTGCTAATTCCGTTTCCACTACAAACATGCAGAGATGGCATTTTCAGAGTTTGAATCATATGCTGAGGGGATAGCTTCGACCTTTCTGATATGCACATTTACCATTTTGTTTGAACAGGGCACAGCAAGCATTTTCAGCCTCGGAACATAGAATGTGTACTGAAGCTGAAAACAGTGCCCTATTTGAACAACATAGTGACTATGTGTAGTGGGAGGATCGTGGGTGGCGCACAGTCCTGGTACAAGTGATTGGAGAACTCCAAATGTAATGTCTGAAAATTGCTGTTATCACCTGCTACACATGAAATATCTGTTCACAGCTAATCTGCAAGGCCTGGATGAAACAATGGCAACTCTGTTGTGTCTTTGTTGGCCATTTCAGCTCTAGGTGTGCGCAGTCTCAAACGTAACAACAGTTTATTGGAAGAGAGCAAAGATATGAATCCACAGGGCTGGATTCTGTGGGTTATTCTGAGTGTTGAGAAGACTTGATGGTAGGTATGTGAGTCTTGTAGCAAGTGATGAGGTTGAGAATTTAATTTTTTCTGCAAACCACAATGATTGCATACACTTTCTCTGTAGTGAGATGCTGCTAGAAGCATTTGCCGCTGTATTGTTTGGCATCTGTACCCTACTAAAATTAGAATCTTTGAGACATTGTTTTTGCCCCATTAACCTTTAAGATCCTAGAAAACCTTCCAAGAGTTACTGGAAAAATAAGGGAGGTGAAGGCTAAAAAGCAATTTGTTTTAGTATGGCATTGTTTATTGTAGACATTATTAATAACAAATTAAAGAGGCATCCATAGCTCAGCCACCTGGCAACAATGACGGGTGAAAAAGTGATGATGGACCATTTTAAATTGAAGATTCCCATGTAAGATGAGGCTAGACATCAAAATATGATGATCCCGATTTCTGGATTCTCTGAAAAACAATCTGGGGGAAAAAGCATAGTGAACATTATGACTTAAAAATAAATGCCCAAACCAAAATTAAAATGAATTCCTTGAAGTGCATGTCTCTACATAGCATCATGATGATTTTGTGCATCTTCTGGATTTTGTCAAGCTGTGGGGCCTGCAAAATGGAGCTGTTCCACCAGGCCTATGGTTGAAGCTGTGGTAACCATCGGGAGTGGCCTCCCCTGGCGTTCTCTCTTCGTTAGTTTTTCCTGCTCCTCTGTATTATTTTAACATCTGTTGTTGCACTTGATGCAGAACCCCCACCCCCTTGGGGTGTATTAACTTATTCCAATGATTCGGCTCCCATCTGATACTGACATTAGATATTGTTCTTAAAGTTAATTTATATTTATTGTTTTTATTGTGATTGTTACTGTTATTACCTGCCCTGAGACTGCTTGCAGGGGAGGGAGGGCTATAAATCAAATCAAATAAATAAATTATTTTGCCATCTTTCCAATACCTGCTTGAGTACACTATTTTTTTAAAGATAGCAGCAAAGCCAGGTTGGCAGCAATGTGGATGGGAAAGTCCAAATTATTCCTGATCCCATACATATTGGCAACATTTCCACTCCCTCAGTCCCATGTGGTACCCATTTTCTCCTAAATATGTTACATTGCCTGGTAATAATGGACACTGAATCTCACAGATTTATTACAAGGCACAACTATTTGTGTGACAACATATGAGCTGTTTTCATTGTTTCCAGCATTTTTGGAAGTTTGAAGTTTTAGTTCTATATAATGAAGACTAACTTGTATTGAAATGAGTCATACTCGAGAGGTCGTCTTTTTTTCCAGATTTTGTGGCACTGATGATACCTTTTGTATGAGGCTGTACAATCCTGAATGGATTATTGCCAAATGCAGCACACATTGCTGTTGTTATTTTTTCTTTTATTTATTTTTATTAATTCAATTTATACCCTGCCCTCCCCGCGCATGGATCCTGTGATAGAGCATTTGTGCTTTTTGCATAGTTTGTGTTAGATGACACATATGTGATATGTGTTTACTTTCTGAAATATAGTGGCAAGTGGTGGGTTTTTTTTGTACTAATATGTGTGCCGTTGGGGGCACAAGGATTATCCTGTGCTGGACACGTGAATGCTTGTATAATTGCTCAGTCTCTGTACATATTGCTTGTTGGAGGTCCTGAATCCGTGTCTCTTTTTTCCTCACTGCAAGAACCTCTTCCATTTCTCTTTTCTGGCATTTCCCCCTTATGCCACCACAGGGCTTTTCCAAGTCTTTTAAGAATGTGTAATTGACCAATTGTTGTGGTGTTATAATATTACAGCAATTTGTTGATAGATGATTTTTTAAAAACCTGAAAAGGCCCCCCTGATTGTGTGGGGAGGAATAGCCAGCATGGGGGTCTGGGGCAGTGAAATGGGGGGCAACCCGCCACAGAAGCCCCATTGCTGCTGCTCTATGTTGAATCAGCAGCATAACTTCTGAGAATCCTTGGTGCACCTTAGCCATATTATTTGTGGGTCTGGATATAAAATAGACTACTGATATAAGATTTTATGGGAAAGGGCTACTTTATGCAGATATTTATTTTATTTTTTTAGTTATTACCGCTATTTTATTTTTGTAGTGATATATTGTGATATATATTAATTTTGAACCAAGAGATTAACTTTGTGTATTTGTTAAAAAAAAATTACAACCCCCCCCAACATCATCTTGTACAAGAGTTTATGCATTCTTCTGCATGTAGTCTTGATAGTCCTGTAACCTACTGCTATGAGGACTGTCAAGGGATCAACAGAGGCATGAATTTGTGTCTCAAGCAGGCAATCATATACCCTGGACTGTATGTTAATTGCAGTGAGTTGGTGGGGGGGCAGTCATGTGGGGCAGATTGGTACTGACACATACAGGCTCAATAAAACCAACAGCAAACACTGGGGAGAAGGACCTGGGAAGAGTTCAAATTTCTCCCCAGAAGGAGGCAGGCCATCTTAGGGAGGACTCTGGCTTCCATTAACAAGAACCCTAGAACAATCTGAGATGGAAATGTGGACCTTCTAGGGTAGGAGTAGCAAAGAGGTGAACAATGATGCTATTGAATTTCACAAGCTTGTAGGTTTGCATTTTATTTATTTCATACATTTTTAGCTTGCCCTTTCTCCAGGGAGCTCAGGGTATCATCACTGGTCTTCCTTCCTCCAGGTTAAGAAGCCTTGCTCCAACAGAAGTGGGTTTTCTACTAGAGGAAGAGCTACTTCCTGTTGTAGGAAGGCTTCAGACTTTGTTGAGTGGGGTGGTAGGTTACAAGTCAGTAACTCAGCATTATGCATATAAATGTCATACATTGGCCCCGGTCACACAGGCTGGATATCGTGGGGGGGAGGCATGGCTAATTGCCCCGGCGCAGTTTGATGCGCGATTATGCAATCAGACACGCCGGCGGCACACCACGGGTCCTTCCCTCGGTGCCGGCGGCGGGTAAACGAGGGACCAGAGGGGAATGCCGCACGCCGGCGCGATCACACAATGGGCGTCTGGAGGCAGCCCGTGGCAAACATTTACTATTACCTTGGAGGTACTAGTTTTTTAAGGCGCATTGTCGGCGGTAAGCCACGGGTGCGCTCCACTTCCCAGATGTTGGGTGTGATCGCGCCCGGATAATCCGCCCACCATCCGTGCCTCTCCCGCAGCAACTTTGCCGTGTGACTGGGGCCATTGTATGTTTAAATACCATATAAATCACATTTAAATGAGTCAAAGATAAAGAACAATTCATTAGTACCTGAAACAAAAATCGATGGAGTGAAACAGCTGACTATGATAACGTAGGGGAAGTTAAGTACAAATGTTGTGTTTTCAAATGCGGCTGTGCTTACCAGAACAAGCCAGGCAGGAATCTTACGATGTTGGGTTTTTCTTTAATGAATCTTTTTGTAGAGCTGTGAATAAGGACAAGAGTGGTTGTTAGCAAAAACTAAAATGATAAATGTGAAAGCCGGTGTAGTTCAGAAGATGTCAGGCTAGGACCAGGTAGGCTTTGGTTCAAACTCCCCACTCTGCCGTGCTGCAGCTCCTTGAGCGATCTTGGACTCTCTCGCATCAGCCTAACCTTTCTCACAGAGTTATGGTGCTGCTGGTGAGATTCATGCACACTATCTTGAACTCTGTAAAAGAAGGGCAGGATAAAAATGAAATACCTCACTAGTAAAAGTGTAAAAACAGGCCCGATCCACCAGATATCTAAACTATATTAAAGAAATCTCACTGAATTGTGAATACATATTATCAACCAGGCTGTTTGTATTTGTTGGGGAGGGCATCATGGTTGTAATAACAGCTGCAAGTGTTAAAGTCTTACTTTACTGGGGTGGGGCTTATTCATTAATGGGAAATTTTAAATACAGAAGGTAAAAATGATCTGAGTGGTTATTATGACTAATGGGAATGAAAAAGATAATGAGGCTTTTGTGATTAAAATATAAGTTCTAATACCTTTTTGTTATGTCTAACAGAAACCATATTGGTATTTTGAAGTTAGGAGATAATTAATCAAACAAAGCAATAACAACAACAGGGCTTTTTTTCTGGGGAATGTGCAGGAACACAGTTCCAGAACCTCTTCAACAAAATCATTTTTAAATGTTTAAAAGTCCATGAGTTTTCTGTACAGAGACTGAAAACTTCATTTCCCTATTGAGAATCCCAGCACCTATTTTTCCACAAAAAAACCCCCACCCTGACAAAAATTAATAATAATTATCCCATGAGCACAAGGACTAGACACTAAATAGCTATTGCACATTGATAAGACACTATTTCCTAGCCACTTTAGTCTGGAGTCATTGCTGTTTCTCTGGTGGACTACATTTCATCCTGCTTTTAGGGGCAGTGTTAGTGATTCTGGGACCCTGGGCAAAACTCAAGAATAGGGCCCCAGAATCACTGTGGAGGGGCTGCTCCCCCAGGAGGGAGGGAGAAAAAGCCAGCAGTCCCTCAGCCTGTCTGTCTAGCCAGGCCGGTTGACTTCCTTGCAGCCCAGCTTGGAGCTTGGCCAGGTATGTGGGAGGTGCTGCCTTCTCCAAACATGGCACAGGGGTTGTGAGGGCTTGGCTGGGTGGACACCTTCTCCCTGTGTGGCACAGGGCTTGGCTGAGCAGGTGCTTCCACCCTGCACCGCACAAGGTTTTGCATGGGAAGGGGTTCAGCCAAGTGGATACATCCTCTCATTGGAAAATCACATGTTTTTCTCCTTTTTGGGCGGACTGACCCCCCATTTCCCTATAGCTGATTGATCCCCCCATTTTTATTGACTCTCGGGCATTGAGGGGGGGGGGATCACCAGCAGATGCCTGACTCAGCCACAGTCACTGTGACTCCCAGTTGGTAAGGTCTTCTGGGCTGCAGTGGGGCAGCTGGCTGCAGAGTAGTACCCCACTCACCTAGTGCAGAGCCCAGAGTAGCTGCCCTGGCTGCCCTGTGCTTAAAACCACCCCTGTCTGCTTTGAAAATTAATTCATGTTTTTCCATTAAGCTTAAAGGGGACGTGAATGCTGTATACCTGTAGCGTTTGGTATTTATGAGCCAGTGAACAAAATCTTTGGCTTTCATCTTGTCCAGATACCGAGTAAAGTCACTGGTGAAAGTACCTTCAGAATGTCGCTTGACGTTGGAGGAAAAGCTCTGGGCACTTTCTGTTGCATAAGATTTCCACCTGTTTGAGAGCAGTCAACGAGAGTAGCCAAAGAACAGTGAGTATATCTTTGTAGCTCATGGTGCTCTATATTAAATTAAACCAAAGCTGTGCCTCTATCAGTGGGGTCAGTATTTCCACAGTAATGTGTCAGAAACCATAAGTAAAGGAACAAGACTATTTACTTGTTTATTTTTCAGCTAAAGGCTTGCTTCATGATTAAGGTGGCCAAGTCTGGCAACTGGCAGGAAAAGGTACTTACTGGGGTGGGGGATGATGACATCAGTTCTGGAGCAACCCAGATGCACAGACATTTAACTGGGATGACACTAGCACTCACTTCAGAACTCTATGGACTCTTTCAGTCATGCCGGAAGTGACATCATTGCCCAGCAATGAAGATTCCCCCCCCCCCCCCGTTTTGCCGGCCTGCTTCCACCTGCCAACCAGATAAGCATTGGTAGGCTTTGGTAACAGTTTCCAGGAGTCTGCCCGCCATTAGCGGGCAGCTGGTAAGCTCTCAGATTTCTCAGATTGGCAAGAAAATGTCTATGCAACAGTAAAACAATAAAAGAGAAAACAACCAGAAATCAACAATAAAGATCCAAGACATTAATATATTTCTCCACTTATAAACACAGCAACAACATTCTTGAGTCACAAACACAGGCAGTCTCTTACTCTTGCTTCCTGTTTCCTGCCCTCTCAGACAAGATGGTTCTCTAAATCTCCTACATCCACAACCAAGTGATACATTCAACTCCACTAAAGGAGTAAAGGAGGCATATATCAGCTAGGGATGCAGCCTCCAAGTGGGACCTGGGGATCCCCTGAAATTACAGGTCATCTCCAGATGACAGAGAACAGTTCTCCTGAATGCTTTGAAGGGTCGACTCTATGACATTGTAACCCACTAAGGCCATTGTCCTCCCCAAGCACAACCCCCAAATCTCCAGGAGTTTTCCAACTTGGATCTGGCAACCCTACCCCCACCCCCCTCCCCTGCTGGTGGCCGGGGGACCTGGCAACCCTAATGCTAACAGTGGGCTCATGTAGTAAGTATGTTGAGGGGAAAGTCACACGTTTGCAGTATGGAGGCCCCTGCCACACGGCAGGGAAACCACGAGGCAAAAGCGCAGCTAATAGAGCCGCTCCAACGTTGAGACGCTGCGGCGGGATCCCACGGATCCCCTGGCCGCAGCGCCTCTTCTCCCCGGCAAGAGCAGACGCCGGGGAGGACGAGCCCGATGGGAGGGGGAGGCTGCCGAACTGCGCATGCCCGAGCATGCGCAGTACGGCCGGGGGCTGGGATGCGGCGGCGCAAGGACGCGCCGCCGATCCCACGGCCGGCTTGGGGCGCTCCGGATGGCTGCAACCACCTAGATAGGTGGTTCGTTTTTGCAGCGGGGCATCGCCATTTGGGCTGGATCAGGGACGGAGACGGCACGCTCCCCAGATGTTGAGGTGGGATCGCGTCCGTTTGCTCCGCCCCTGTTCCGTCCCACTCCCGTCCCAAATGGGCTCGTATGAACGGGGCCGGAGTTAGGCAAGGTGGACATTTGGCTTCTTCTCATCCTATAATGAAATGTTGTGTCACCGTCAAACGATAGGATGGGATATGTTTGCTGGGATTTACTGGCAATATGGGCCTGTCATGTAGACATGTTGCCTGTTTGGCCCATTAGCAGCCCCAGACTTCCAGTTTCCATATTTTCCACAAAAGCACATCTCTAGCAGTGCAGTTCAATCCTATGCCCAGTTACCCTAGTCTGATTGATCTAAATAGTCTTAGATGGAAGCAGTACTCCTCAGGATTGCACAATGGACCTTCTAGGGCTAGAAAAAACAACAACCGCAAAATGCAGTTTTCTAATGTATGTAGTGGAAAAAGGGCCCATTCCACCTTCCATTTGCTCTAGCCAGTGGGGTAAATCATGGCTGTGATTGACAAGTGTGGGAAGCAAGAGGGGAATATTTTGATTCCATACTGCCATGAGTTGCTTCTTTTGTGCTTGCCTTAGTTGAAGGCCTACAGCAGCAATTAATTAGAGCTGTCTACCTTCAGGTGGCGGCTGGAGTTCTCCGAGAATTATAACTGATCTCCAGACTACAGAAATAAATTCCCCCAGAGAAAATGTCTGCTTTGGTGGATTGACTATGGCATTATACCCTGCTGAGGTCTGTCCCCTCCCCAAACACCGCCACTCCGCCCCGAGACTCCAAGAAATTTCCAAACTGGAGTTGGCAAGCCTAAATTAATAGCTCTGGCTGTGTTTTCTTCTTGTGCTTTAACTGGCTTCTAAAAAGCAAGTAACTGTAAGGATAAGCACACCATGCTTTCCTGTGAATTTCCAAATTATTTAAAAAACACACTAAATAACACACTTTCAATCCACTTTCAGTGCACTTTGCAACTGGGTTTTACTGTGCTTAATGGTAAAATCCACTTGCAAATAGTTGTTGAAGTGGAGTAAAACGGCGTTATTTAGCATGCGTGAAAGAGCCCAGTGATATAAAAAAGATGGAACCTCTCTCTCTCTCTCTCTCTGTATGTATAAAGGATACTGTTCATTAACTACTTCTCTGGCTCTGTCTGTAAGGATGAGAGCAGCAGAAAAATAAATTGTTCTTTATATTTTAAAAACTGAAGAATAATTTTAGATGGTGCGCTAACAAGTCAAAAGGTGCCAAAGAAGAAGAAGAGGAGGAGGAGGAGGAGGAGATTGGATTTATACCCCACCCTTCACTATCCAAAGGTGTCTCAGAGCGGCTTACAAACTCCTTTCCCTTCCCCTCCCCACAACAAACACCCTGTGAGGTAGGTGGGGCTGAGAGAGCTCTGACAGAAACTGCTCTTTTTCAAGAACAGCTGTTATCAGAGCTACGGCTTGCCCAAGGTCATCCAGCCAGGTGCAAGTGGAGGAGTGGGGAATCAAACCCAGTTCTCCCAGATTAGAGTCTGCACACTTAACCACTACACCAATACTAGTACCTAGGGGATGAAGGACATGTAATTAGTCCAGCCTTTCAGGTGCCCGAGGTGACATTGGGGATACAGCTAAATGATACATGTAACACGAGCTGGGTTGGAGGTCCCATGACCCACCTTGCAGTCACCTCTACCATTAGGAGAGTCACCTGCCAAAGAGCCTGATGCCCATGGAGGCTCATGAGCACTGCAAGAGGGGAGGGGGGTTTCAGGCTTCTCTCCTGCACCATTTTCTCAAGCGGAAACACCCACAGGGGGCTTGTTTGCCCCATTTCTAGGGCTCCACATGACACATGGAGCCAGAGAAGTAGGCTAGCTGTCCCCTCCCCACAGGTGATTACAGCAGGAAAAAATGGTGCAGGAAGAAAGGCAGAAGATGGAGCAACAGGCACGTTGGCAGGTGAGTACCCCCAATGAATTATGTGACATGTTGCCCTCCACACTGTTTCTGGAGGTTCTCTGATTCACAGAAGCACTATTCTGAGGGGCACAGAAGCCTATAGAAGGAGGGCATGGGAAGCTGCCTTCTTACAGTACAACTTCATTCAGGCTACTTTAAGTCTGGGGGGGGGGAAGAGAGAGGAACAATCTGGATGCTCGGAAGCTCTTTTCCTCCTTGAGTTTAAAGCATGGAAAGAGAATAAATCCCGCTTCCCTACTCCACAACTCTGATTCTTTTAGCAATTTACGACGACTCAGGACCAATTTTACCTGAACCCTTCGTGGCTCTCCCATAATCAGTGTAAATCTTTAGTTGGCTTCTTGCTGCAATAATACATATTTCAATTTGTATAGATCTGAGTTTTTCTGCTTCAACTGGGCTAGCACTTTACTTGGACTAGCAGTAGACCAGGTGATTCCCAACATTTTCTTAAAGTAGCTGCTTCTAACACAGAGCAAGTTTTCAAATTTTGAAAAGCCAGATTTTGAAAATATTGTTGGAGTGAGTGACTCAGCACACTTGCTCTACATCAATCTAAGCATGTTATCTCCTTGAATGGGATGCCTCTCTTTGTCTTAATCTGGCAGATGCCCTCTGACCCCTCCTCTCTCCCCCTTTTGTCCTCTCACTGACCGTACCTGGCCTTCCATGGAGACACATGTCTCTGCAGGTCTCTCCTGTAGATACAGTGCCCTCATACTCCCATTCACATGATGCCAGATTAGCTGGCCATTTGTGACAGGGAAAGTACTATTTAGATTAGGCTTCTCCCTGTTCCTTTGACTGTAACCTTAATGTGAACTGAGTCTACTGGAATAATGTAAGTTTAAGTTTATCTGTTTTGCAATATACTTCTTGGGAGATTTATTTACTGCACTCAGTATCACGCTTCTATGACTGGACAAACTCTGCTATAGTAACCAAATCTCTCTCTCTCTCTCTCTCTCTCTCTCTCTCTCTCTCTCTCTCTCTCTCTCTCTTTCTCTCAATATATATATATATATATTTATATATCTATATCTATCTATCTATCATCTATCTATCTATCATCTATCTATCTATATCTATGGATAGATAGATAGATAGATAGATAGATAGATAGATGATAGATAGATAGATAGATATAGATATATAGATATATGCATATCTATATTACAGATTCCTGTGGGCAATAACCAGACGTTTCAATCCTTGTGATTCCCCCACCCTAGCCCAGCAGAACTCAATGACAGTTATCATTCACAATTGCTCCTTACCTTGACTCATTAGTGGAATCTTTCAGGACCATTTGCCAGCTAACGGGAAGTAAAATTGCAGTAAGCAGTCCACAGACACAAAGCCACCATGTGTTCTTCATCTGGCCTTCTGCACAAAATCTAGATCCAAATAGTAACCTTCAAAGTGGGATTTTAAAACTGTTTTAGAACAAGACATAATGCTACATTCTTAGAGTTCCATTCTTTGCAAAAGTGAGGGTTAAATCCCAGTATCTGGAGTCATCTGGGTAATTAGTTTAATCCAGTCAGATTTTTCACTCAATCTCACCTGTTCCCCCTCCTTACTACAGTCCCAACCAACTTGGATTTTGTCCCTGTTGATCCCCTGATCCCCACCATAACCCTTTTGGAGTGTCAGAGGGGACCCATCCTTTCTTTCCCACCAATAAACTGGTGGGATCAAAGCCGATGATTCCAGTTTTGAACATTGTGGATCCTTATTCCCCAAAACCCGCACCAGCCCAAATAGTTGGCTAGAACAACTGCTTTGAAGCTGATTTTATTCTTTTCAGTCCAATTAGACACTACGCTCCTAAACTCATTTCAATGGCTTTATGGCTTGAGAGAATTCAGAACTGAGGTGACAGTGATATGGAAGGCAGTATTGCCCATGTTATGCACATTCATCCCAAAGTCATCTTTGCTCTGAGGTTTTAATAATGCATCAAAACCTGCAAAACTTTCTTGACTAGAGGAGAGAAAGAGAGAGAAAATTCCTCCCTTATTGCTGATTAATATGATTATTTTATTGCACAGTTGTCTATTTCCTCAGTCTGTTGCCTCAGTCTCTTCTGAAAGGTGCCCAGAAAATATAAGTACAAATATAAGTACATATAAGTAAAGAAGTACACGGTACGAAGCAAGCCATACATCTCCCACACAATCTTTAAGTCTCTTAAAAGTTACCGTCTGTCTTTCCAGGCACTAAATGTGATTCATAGCCTCAGTCCAAATACTGAACAAGATTCTTATTCTTAATATACCTTTTTTTAGTGAGTAATTTTTGCTAAAGATTCCCAGCCCCAAATGCCAAAAGAACGTTTTAGAAATGTCTCACTTGTCCTTGATCTTCTTACTTCAACAGAATTGCTGTTTCCTTCAAGGATAATACCTGACTTCTTCTAAATTCAAAATAACCACAATTCTTCTCAGATGAGGGAAATCCTGAAAAATGGTTTAAAGTTTTCTCCTTGAGCTGCAGGTAGACTATCTTCCTCAGTGATATTGTGAATGTTTCCCCTTAGAGTGGTGTAGACCAATTATTATGGAAGGGGTAGATGCTGAGGAAAATATTACTTACCTTCCCAAGGATGCAAGTTTCTCTTTAAACCTTACGTCCCTTTTGCTTCGTTTGGGCTCTTTTGAGGCTTTCACACTATCCCTTCCCACTGCTTTTAAGCTTGTTAGCGGAATGCTTGAAGATGACAGGTAGGTCACTGGTGTTCCTGTTTTTAGTGGGATGGGTCATTTATGAATCATTTCCGGATCTTTCTTTTTTTCAGGAAAAGTGGGTCCAGAGAGAGGAGGTAGCCATGGCAGGACTCTTCAGCACAGCCTCCAGCAACATTTTCGCCCTGGTGCTCAAATGGATCAAGTCAACTCTGTGATTCTTTCTTGCCGGCGGACTCTCTCATGCTCTCCCTCTGTCTCTCTCTCTCTCTGTTTCATTTTTTCAGTACCTTCCAGACTGCTGTTCCAAACACCTTTTGAAACAGAAGAGAAACTCACAAAACAGTAAGAACCTGGAAAGACCTGGAAACCAGTAAGACTATCTGAATCTCTCTTCAGACCTTTATCTCACCACACTTCAACAGAAAGACTTCAAAAGGATGCTCTAATATGAAGCTGCCACCCTAGAATTCTTTAGCAGATTCAATGATAACTGAATTGGGATTCGGTTTCGATACTACTGAAAGAAATTGCCCCTCTTTGTGTGTTAAATTAGGATATCTAGCAAGACAAATAGTATTGTTGCCAGGGGCTGCTGGTGGGAATGGGTCACTCACTGTTTTTATCCTGTATACATTTAGGCTTTTTATAGAAATATGACAGACCTACAGCTATCCCTTGCACTTCATGACATTATGGCCATTCTTTTCTTCCTGTGTCCCTCTGTACAGGGACCTGACAATGATACCATGTCATACATCTAATGAAGTGGACTTTAATCTGTAGACGTTTATGCCAACATTCATTTGCTAGTGTTAAATTGCCATGAGAGTCATGGGTTGTTTTACATTAACATTTCGATTCTTTTGACTTAAAATGTTTTCACTGATAGTCTCTTTTATACAGGGGTCATTTCGTAGAAAAAGAGCTAGGGGAAATCATTAGCATAACTCATTAGCATATGCCACACCCCCTGACATCAGGGGCCCGGCGGTGGACCTGCAAGGCCAGCGGGAATGCGAGGAAGCCCTGCCAAGGCCCTCCCTGGCCCCAGGCAGGCAGGGGTGGGGAGAGGCGGGGAGGAAGCAACTTACCCTCCCTCGTCTCCTGCCTCCTCCTGGCTAAATGAGGGCCGGAAGCGGGGCGGCCGGAAGCAAGGGGCGGGGCTTCGTCATGTGCCCCGCCCCCTGCACCTCACCTGGGGGAACTGCGTTCTCCCGCGTTCCCCCCCCGAAATGACCTCTGCTTTTATACACTTTGTGGAAAGAGATCACCCACCTGTTATACCAAATATGTTTTTGATACATAAACAAATTCTACACACGCACAACACAACACAGCACAACACAACCAGGGAATAGGGCCAATAAAAGTTCATTGGGGGTACACCAATGCTGGTGGAACCCAATGACTGAGAGAGACCAATGAATTTCCTTGGGGCGGGTGTTCCAAAGTTTCAGAGCCAGGACCAAGAAGGCCCTTCCTCAGGTTGCCTTGTGCCTAACCTTAGATGGTGGGGGCACCTGAAACAAGGTCTCTGGTGATGATCAACTGCACCTTCTATAGCTCCTTGTGCCATTGTTGAGAGCCCCCCGCACTCAGAAGCAAAAAATGTTTTAGGTGGCTACAATAAAAGAAGACAGATGGGAAAGACTGTCAGAACAACCCTTTAGGGTAGGTCGGTATTATTATAATCTCCATATTGTTGTCTTTCTTGATTTGTAAAGGGTAGAGCAGAGATTTGAACCAGGGACCTTTGGGATCACTGCTCGTTACCAGTCCTCATGATGTAGTTAATTAAAACCAGGTGGAAGTTGTGATTTGGTTCCTTCCCCAGTTTGGCTCTTTTGTCCTGCCAGTCTTGGTCTGAGTGCAGAGGCGGCTGCTCCGATTCTGAACTTCTTTGACACTCACCGCATGCACTTTTCATTCTGGACACACTCGCTTTCTAATGAAGCAATTAGACTTCTTTCAGCCACCATTTTCAAAATATCACGGTAGAGGTGGAGCAGAAGAAACTTTTTTGCTAATTAGACGTCCCTCTGTAGCACAAGCAAACGGGCCATCACAATGCTTGTGTAATAAGTTCATTAGCACCACCTTTGGTGAACTGGGTTTCCCATTTGATCTTTTAGTGCATCATTCAGCTTCTCTCTTTATGTGTACTACCAAATTATGTTACGTCCACCTTGTTTTAATCTGGCACATTAATCCTGAGCCATTGCAGGGATGAGGCATGACAGAATTAGTAAGGAATCCTGTACTGATTATGTATGTATGTTCTGTCAAGTCACAACTGACTTATGGTGACCCCAGCTGAGAAGCAGAGGTGGCTTTTTATTGCCTTCCTCTGCAGAGTCTTCTTTGGTCATCCCCCATCTGAGTAGTGACCATCCTGAGCTTCTGAGATCTGATGAGATCAGGCTGTACCATACTGTTCCATATCCTGTTGGTGCTGATTTTTTGTTGTTCAGTCACACAGTCGAGTCCGACTCTTCGCGACCCCATGGACCAGCTCCCGCCAGGCCCTCCTGTCTTCCGCCGTCCTCTGATTAGTATGTGGCAAAAATATATTCTTGATTCACAATGTGCTTCATAAATTCTGCAGGAACAAAGAGGAAAGAAAACTTTCCAGGGCCTGTATGAATGTATACACAAATCCTTGGAGACAAATGTATTATTTATTTTATTAAAACATTTATATCCCATCTTTCCTCTTGGTTTGAGGCAGCTTAGCAGATATTCAACGCTCTGGTGGGTGACCAGAAACAGGTGATGGTGGTGGTGCATCTACTTCTAAAGAAATCTACTCTGGATCCAGGAGATTAGAACCATCATCCAGTTTCACATATACCATTCTTGAGGAAGGTGATTGAATGAGTGCTACCTGGACAACTTTAAAGATTCTTGGATAAAGTGGATCGTTTGAATCTGTTTTCAGGCCTAGTTGTGGGACTGAAAATGGCCTTGGGTGCCCGGTTGATGACCTGCGCTGGGAGATGGACAGAGGGAGTGTGACTCCGTTGATTCTCCTGCACCTCTCAACAGCTTTGGATAACATCAATCATGGTATCTTTCTGGATGACCTTTCAGGGGTGGGACTGGGAGGCACCATTTTATAGTGGTTTCAGTCCTACCCAGAAGGCAGGTTTTAAAAGGTGGCGATAGGGGACTGCCGCTTGGCTTCTTGGCCTCTGTCTTCAGGTGTCCTGCAGGGTCCCATCTCTTCCTGCATTCCTTTAAATATCTACATGATGACCTACAGGTCATCTGGAGATTTGGCCTGGGTTGTCACTGATATGCAGATGACACTGAGCTCCATCTCATGCTTCCAGCAGATCCCAGGGGGGCTGACCATGAACTAGAGGCTGGATGCAGTTTTGGGATGGATGAGAGTCAATGAACTGAAGCTTAAAGCCAACAAGATGGAGATGCTACTGGTAGACAGATTGATTGAAATGGGTATTGTTCTGTTTCCTGTTCTGGATAGGTTGCGATCTCTCAGAAGGTACAGGTTCGTAGTTTGGGGTGCTGCTAGACACCAGTTGGATAAAACAGGTGGCAGCGACGGATAGGAGTGCCCTTCACTAGCTTTATCTGGTGAGCTGATTAAGCCCTTCCCTGGGTAAAAAAAGATCTTGCCACTGGAGTGCAAGCCCTGGTAACATCTAGATTAGATGAGTACAATGCACTCTATCTGGGGCTACCCTAAGGAATGTCCAGAAGTAAGTAAATGATTTATTGATGTTGCACAGAATGCTGCAGGCTGAATACTGACTGGAGTGGATTGTAAGGACTGGGGATGTGCACTGGAAAACACACACAAAAGTACACACACAGTATTTCTTGGTTCAGATTTTGGGGAGGGCATAAATACTAATATTGGATGGTATTCAGGTCCTCTGATACTGTTTAAGGATTTGGGTTTTTCCAGGATTCTGGAATTATTTGGGTTCCATTATTCCCTATGCCCTGTCACGGAGATCCCAGACTTGCCCAATCCAGTCAGCTGTGGGAAGCTAATCAGGGTCAGTATTTGGATGGGAGTTAGTTTTTGGATGGGAGACCACCAAGGAATTCCAAGGTTGCTGTGCAGGGGAAGACAATGGCAAACCACCTCTGTTAGTCTTTTGCCTTCCAAACCCTGTGGGGTCACCAGAGGTCCATTGTGACATGATGGCACTTTAGACATACACATTACTCCCTATGAGGGCCTTTGGGGGGCATGGAGACTGCAGTGGCTGTTTTTCAGCCAAATGCCATCAAAATTGCATGGGACCTAATGCTGCCTGTCCACTAAAGACTCCTCCCAAGTTTTTAAAATCATTTAAATTTATTTATTTATTTATTTATTAGATTTCTATTCCATTCGTTCCCTAAGGCTCAGTGTGGAATACAACAATAAAACAACAATTGCATGTAAAAATACATAATTTATAAGATAATAAAATCAGACACTGCCCATTCATAAATAATCAGTACAATATAGAGAAGTGAATGGGTGGATGAGTTTCAGAAGGTCCAAGAGAACAAGATCAGGAGAAGGCCTCCCTGAACAAGACTGACTTGCAAACCCTGCAGAAGCTTGGAAGGTCCTGCAGGGCTCGAACGTCGTCCAGCAAGACATTCCAGCAGGATGGGGCCAAAGTGGAAAAGGCCCTTGTCCTGGTGGTAGCCAAGCGAACCTCTTGAGTTTCATGAGAATTGGACCCCTTGGCCTGTGAACAGAGCAACACCAGCTATTCTGTGAACAAAGCAACACCAGTGTAGAATGAAATGAAAGATAGCCCTGGGAAAGGCCAAGCCCCCACAAAGGAGTGAGCCAGCCATATTTACAGCTCTGCTAGGCCCTGCACCTGGCTCGCTGGGGCTGGGATCAACCTCCCCCAGTGTAATGTATCCATCTCCGACCGCGTGCGCAGCTAGGTCGCCACGCGGTCATGCGAAGCGGCCGAGCTTCGCTCTCAGGAACAATGGGCCAAGCGGATCCTAGCCCGCACCAGTAGGAGGGCTAGGCTCCCGGCCAAGAGCCCATGGAACTCTCAGCCACTATAAGGACCAATCACTTGGGTGTGGGTGTGTTTTGGGTGTGGGATTGTTGCACATATAAACCGGCCTGTGAGCCGGTTCTAGTTGTCTTGTCCCAAACTAAATAAAAGTACGAGAGCTGAAATAGCTAGTAAGTCTCAGTACTTTTCACCCAGGCTAGGCAAAACTCACACCATCCAGAAGCCTCCATCCCTGGGCAAGGAGAGATGGTCCCCCTCCCCGTGGTGTTCTCCATGCATCCTGTTAAAGGAGAGGAAACAGGCCTGGGATCCTTAAAATGCTGGCCCCAAGTATTTCTGAATACTTCCAGAAATATATAAGCCTGGAGACTGGTATTTCTGAGAATCCTGAATATATTTGGATTGGATATATCCGAGCACACATTCCTCATATGGACTATATCACTCCAGTCTTGTTCCATTGCACTGGCTTGCAATTGTCTTCGGGGCCCAATTCAAAGTGCTGGTATTAACCTTGGGACCGGCATACTTTAAGGATTCCCCTGTTCCCGTATGAACCTGTGCAATTGTTACAGTAATCTTCACTGCTACTTGCTTGCTGTCTTCCACCAGTCTATTGACGATGATGTTAAGAGGGTGTTCCAGTGTCTAGGCATTAGGGTTGCCAACGGGCCTAGAGGGGGGGAAATGTCATGTCCCCTTAATAGAGGCTTAGTGGGATGTTGTTTACCAGGTGACACTATTTAACTCTGTGCCATGATAAGCTTCAGCTTCCCATATGCACAGGCCAGGACTCTGCTGAAGGGACATGATATTTTTCTCCAGGTTAGTTGGCAGAGAGCAAGTGTAGTATAGATGTTTGTGTGATGATGTGGGATGATGGGTGTGCTTTGTTCTTTCTCCACAGGGTGTCGGTATAGCACAGCAAAAACGCAGAGTGGACATCAGAACAGAAATTCACTGTGATGCGAGAGGTCCTCAGACATCCCTGGTCAGGTCTCATTCTGTCATTACACGTCACATGACACCTGAGTCTAGATGTCTGCATATCTTTCCAGTTTTCAGAAGGGGGAAATGTTTAATCAACTGGATTAAATTGTGCTCTGCAATTGATGCTGTCAATCATGTCAACTCCTTGCAAATTGATTCATGTGCAAAAATGGGTCTTTCCTTGCATCAACAAGCATGCAAACACAGTACGAAATGAATGAAGTCCAGCTTATTAAAGCCAGGGCCTGAACAAATTCCACCCCCCCCCTTTGCAGTACATATGGGACCAGTCCTCACTGTGTTCCTTCCAGGATCAATACATACAAACTGTCTAGGTACAGCTTTTATGCATGGGTGTTTTCCCTTGCTTTCACTGTGCATGTCCATCAGGTTTTCTTTGTCATTCTACATTGATTTTCCTCCCTTGTGCACTCAGTACACTCTCTGGTCGCTGTTTCCTTGGGTTTTCTGAGAGCTCTTTTGTGCTGATTTCCCCCTTGTTTTGCTTCCAAGCCAAAGATAATACAGATTCCCTCGGATTTCCCCCCTGCCCTTTTGCCACCCCTCGAAGGTCACTCCCCCGCCCACATGGAGATCATTCTACCCACTCCGCACCTTCCTCCATCCTCCTCCCCTTCATTGCTGTACAAGCTCCATTTCCTCCTTGTTTTTAATTATTATTATTTTTGGACAAGCGGTGCAGGTCTAGTGATATGAGACTATCACTAGTCTCAGATTGTAGAATAAAAAAATTTAAATGGGGGGGGGAGTTTAAAAGGAGCTGAGCTTGGTTTAGTTCCCTGATGGTATTGACTTGAAAGGAGGATTGGAGAGGAGGCGAACAGCAGTGTCCCCAGTGCTGCATGCAAACAAGGGAGGTGATCATCAGTACGGCATGAAATTGACATGAGATGTAGAAAGAGACACAGAGAGAGAGAGACTAGGATGGGAAGCCTAAAGCTTTGAAAACATTTTTTCCCTTTAATGCTTTAGTGAACAAAGTTTGAGGGAGGAATCCTTTTGGCAGTCTTCAGAAGCCTAACATTAAAATGGTGGCTGAGCCACATGGACCTTCTGCAAACCATCGAACTTAAGAATTGCTTGGGACTGATCCATTTGGAGAACAGAGTGCAATCTACACAGGACAGGCTCTAAAAAACTGCCAGGATTATGACCAGTGTGCAGAGTCAAATTAGAGCATAACAAAGAGAAAACCAGGCAAAGTTGCAAGGAAGTACAGGAAATTAGCATTACCATGCAGCTGAACTAGTGTGTCCATAAAAACACCCCCCCGCCGCATTTTTTATATAATACAAACTCAGTATACTCATTGACAACTGATCCACATGGAGGAACTGAACAGATGGTTAACTTGATAAATAGGTACAGTAGGACAGTGTGGAATGGCTGTGAGTGGGGAAAATTGTGAGGCAAGCAGAGGACAGGATTATAGTTGGACCATTCGTTGATCGACAGCCAAATGACATTTCTCTGGACCTGGCACCTATCCCATCTCATTAACCTTGTGGTTAATGAAAGAAAAATGTTAACCCCCCCCCCCATAACCTAAATCATCCACATTACGCTTTCAGGCCAGACCCTTTGGATCTTTGGGGCCTAAAGATCCCCTTCCACCCTCCCCCAATGCTTGGGGCCTCTACCTCAGCACTGAAACAACAGCAAGTTGATCTAACCACCCATCAGATTTAGGGGGTCAATTTTTTAAAATTCCTGCTTTGGAATCTGTATGAAGTTACAGATTAGGGCTGAAGAATTTGAAAAGCCGAACTGTGCTACTAGGATTACCAGCTGTGATTTGGGATTGGGAAATTGCTAGAGATGTGGGAAGGGTGCCTGGGGATGGTGAAATCTGGGGAGGGGAGGGAGTAACCATGTGATGCCATCCAGTGTTCCCTCTAAGCTGAGTTAGTGTGAGCTAGCTCACAGTTTTTTAGCTTCCACTTCACACATATTTGTCTTAGCTCAGGAAGGAGCAAACTAATGTGTGCAGTAGCCCAATCGTTCACTCACAATTTTAATGCCAGTATCTCACAAAGTAGAATTTTTGCTCACAAGACTCCACAACTTAGAGGGAGCATTGGATGCTATTGGGTCCACCCTCTGAAGTTGCCATTTTTCTCCCCAGGGGAATTGATCTCTGTAGTTTGGGAGAACTGCATAATCTAGGTAGATGTTAGCAACCCAAGGCTACCCTGCCATCCTTCCTCCACACGTGGCTAGGCAGCCTACTAAGGGCTGATTCACACAAAGTCCCCCTGGCCACCATGAGAATTCTGGGTCACACAGGTTCTAGGAGTTCCATGCTTGCTAGATACGAGGGGCCCCTGTTTGAGGTGGGAGAAGAGGCACACACGGAGAAGAGGCTTCATCTCCCCCTCCCCATACCACTGTCCTGTAGTGAAATGGCCCTCAGGGAACCGCTGCTGTATTTGCTTGAAAGGAAGGCAACCACGAATGACCCCCTTAAATCTGTCACACACTTTTAAATTATTTATTATTTTTATTATTGGACATAACTGTAACTTGGTTGTGAATGTAAGACATTCCTCTCTTTTTTTTTGATCGCATACCTGTGGGAAAAAACCATAGGGTTTACACGGGCCGGAAAACGCGGGGGGGGAGGCATGGCTATTTGTGCTGCCGCAACTAGATGCGCAACAATGCAATCAGATGCGTCGGCGACAACCCACGGTTCCAGCCCTCGGCGTATGCGCTGCAATGAAGACAGCCGGAGGGAAAAGCCATGCCGGCGCGATCACACTGAGAGAGTCCAGAGGCAGCCCGTGTCAAACCATTTATTAGTACCTTCAAGGAGGTATTTTTAATCGCACATTTTCGGCGGCATGCCACGGGTTGGCCACGCTCAACTTGCCAGATGTTGTGGTGAGATCGCACCCGGAAAATCCGCCATTCCATCGTGGCTCTCCCGTGGCAAATTTGCCGTGTGAATGGGGCCAAAGACTTGCATTTGAGTAAATACTGGGTGCGATCACACAAGGAGTTTGGCCCGACATAGCCACCCCTCCCCTCTGGATCAAATGTGCGCAGTCCCACAGCCACATCTGTTGGGTATTCCCTGGACATACTCACCCCATCCAAGGATGACTTGGAGCTGGGTTAAAAAGGCACCACATCAAAAGTGTTGTTTTTGGTTCCCTGTGCATTCATTGTATGTGGTCAGATGTCTGAACATGGGGGAGTGCGCGCAGAATGGATTGGTGGTCTGAACCTGCAGATCTGTTCCCACCACTAATGTAGGTGTTTTTAAAAATTTGTTTGCCTATATGCACATATGCATGCATGTGAATATGCACATGTGCACATATGCACATACATGCATTTTGAAAAATGACCAGGCAGTGCGCTCTGTGGCTGAGGTGCTGCAGTAATATGGCTGCTTGACCACAGGATGTCCATATGAGTAACCCGCAGCAGGGTGTGCTATGCCCTGCAACACTTTAAATCGTTACAATTAGAGGCAGCGGCATATCACGCCAAGCCAGCAGTGTGATCACAGCCACTGTATTTGCCTCACTGGGAAACTTCTGTGTAGTCACCATTATGCATAAGTTTCCTAGTGACAAAAACAGCAGCTTTCCAGGTCCATGGCACTTGGGTTGTGTGTGTTTGTGGAAAAGATGAAAGTTCTTCCTGACATGTGCCATGGTCCCAATACAAGCCTGGCCCCGACATACCTGGAAAGCACAGGATTCCCAGCGCATAAACAATCCAAAGTACTGTGACAGCCCCAAGGGCTTCCTCATATAATGTGGATCAGCCATAAGCATAGCAGTCTCCTGAACTGTGCGTGTCTTCAGGCCAAGCCCTTCCTCATATAACTTTAGAAAAGTCTACACCAGAACTTTGCCACACAGTCCCTGTTTCTGATTATCTAACAGGAGTCCTGTGTTCAGACCAAAGACCCATGTCACCTGGCATCCTCTTTCTCTCGCAGGTCAGCTAGCTGCTTCTGGGCAGCCCACAAGGAGATTAAGATGGCGGCGGCGGCGGCAGCAGCATCTTGCCTCTCGCCATCTCAAGCCACCTAAAACGTGTTTAGGATTAAACGTCCTCACCTGCAAACCAGTCTGGCTTGTTAATTAGCCCAGATCGCTTTTCTTTCACCGTGCACTACAGTAGCATTTCCTGGTATCATTGTAAAGAAAAAAGCCTGACAAATTTCTGACAAAGCTCTAAGATTGTCAGATGCAGAGAAACTGACTCTCCCTGTAGCTTTAACATCTTAGAGGAAAGGGAAAACAAGATGTAACATTTGTCCTTCTGCATAGGGTAGTTCAGAGAAATTCTCTTACTTAGTCAGTTTCTTCTTGAAATCCAACAACCCCTTTCTGTTCCTCTTTTTAGAAATTTGGAGTCAGCCTCCAATCAGTTCCGTTTTGATCAAATTGAAATTTGAAGAGAGGAGAGGCATGAGGCAAGAAGGGAGTTTCTGCAGAACTCCAGGATTTCACTCTGTAGACACTGGGAGGCAGGCAGTGATTTACCAGTCCTGCTCAAGCACCACCTTGTGGTGTATAACATAAAACTACATAGGCTACAGTTACAAAAAGGGTACACTGATTTCTCTTCCAAGAGAAAGCCCTGTTTTAAAGGAGGAAAACCCCCCAGAGAGAATAAGATAAATCAATGGCTGTATCTAAAAAAGTGAATTTTGGGAAAGGACATTCCCCTCCCCATAACAACACTGCCTCTGCTATGGCAAACAGAGCTTTACTTGAACCTCACAGCTGGAGGAGGAGGAAGAAGAAGAAGAGATTTGATTTATACCCTGCCCTTCACTACCCGGAGTCTCAGAGCAGCTTACAATCTCCTCCCCACAACTGACATCCTGTGAAGTAGGTGGAGCTGAGAGAACTCTCTCGAGAACTGCTCATGAGAGAGGAAGCTCTGAGAGAACTTGTGGCTGACCCAAGGTCATACCAGCAGCTGCATGACGAGGAGTGGGGAATCAAACCCAGTTCTCCCAGATTAGAGTCTGCACTCCTATCCACTACACCAAACTGGCAGAGAAGGGCAGACAAATGGATGGTTCAAGCAGTGAGGTGGGAGGTGTTGCTGCTGTGGTGGAACATCTCCATGTTACAGAGCTCCTGAAATCAGGGGAAGCATCTCTACTTCTCATGGCCTGGAGCCCTCATAGTTATTATTACTCTGCATCTCTGCAGTATACTCCCACACACTAGCTGCGTTCTTCAGACAGCCTTCTTCCCTTGCTGTTTTGGGATTGCCCATCTGGCAACCATCAGGGTTTTTTTTTTGGTGTGTGTGTGTAGTACATCCATTCTTCTGGAATGGCTTACCTGCGTGGGTGTGGAGGGTGCCTTCATTTTCTGCATTCAAGAAAGCATGTAAGACGGTTTTATTTCAGAGGACATTGGGTGGAGGACAAACAGTTATGGTAGGTCTTGCCAAGTTTTTAATCCTGTGAGGTTTTTTGTTTTTTTAATCTTGTGTCATTTTTAACCCCCTTTCCCCTGGTGTTTTGACCTTGTTGGTGGTTCCTTCAGGGCCCTTTAACTACAAGAGAATGGCATGGAGGGGGGGGAGCTGAAGCCCTTTCTCCGTGTGTGCTGCAGTCCCATTTTGAACCACACACACACACACACACACACACACACACACACACACACCTGGGAAGCATGGGCCTCCTTGCACAGGTGTGATCCCATGTTCTTGTGGCAGCTGGGATAACTTTGTGTGAATCAAGCCTTAAGAGGCTGCATACCTATGTGGTGGGGAGGGGGTGACAGAGTAGCCTTAGGTTGCCAACCTCCACCTGCGCTACCTAGTGGCCTTCCAGGTGCCCCTGAGAAACCCGCAAGCATGGAATGAAGGTGATGGCACCTCCCGTTGTCAGCTTCTTTGAACTACAATTCTGTTGAACGTGGCGGTTCCATGTGACTCTTTCATAGTGTATGGACATTGTTAGGGCTTTCCTCTGTAAACTTGTCTAGCTCCTTGAAAGAATAAGCCATTTAAGCTAGTGTTGTGGCCGAGGGATGTAAACAGGGGTCATTTCCTGCAGGAGCGCACAGGAGCGGAGCTCCGGCAGTAAAGAGCCCAGGGGGCAGGAACATGCAACAAGCCCCGCCCCCTGCTCCCAGCAGCCCTCAGTCAGAGCAAGAAGCAGCCAGGTAAGCTTCAGAGCCCCCCCCCCAGGTCCAAAACAGTCCAGTGGCACCTTTAAGACCAAGTTTTATTTGGGTACAAGCTCTCCCTCCTCTGCGAGGACAGATCTGCATGTCCCCACCCCCAGTAGCTAGCAATTCAAAACAGTCTAGTGGAGCCCGAGCAGTGGGTGTTGCCTACTGACACACTTCCAGTGGTGTCAGGGGGGTGGCATATGCAAATAAGTTATGCTAATGAGTTATGCTAATGAGCTCCTGCACCTCTTTTGCTATGAAATGACCCCTGGATGTAAATACCTTTTGTCAACGTGTACTGAAAAATTTTATGGAAATTTCTAAATGAAGATTTCCGACACAATAAACCAGTGGCCAATCCCTGGACCCAGTGAATCCCATAAGTAAATCATGCATTGTCTCAAGAAGTGTTTCCTTTTGCCAGTCCCAAACCTGCTGATCGTTGGAGTACCTAAAGTTCTAGTATTATGAGAGGGAGGGATGGGTTTCTTTAATGATACACTTCACATGGCTCCTCTATCTTGCCTTCCCCCAGCCACCTCCCCCAGCCTCTCATAAAGGTGTTCCTCTTGATCATTTTATTTTTCTCTTTTGGTACCTGTTCTTAGGCCTGTCAACCTTACTGGTTCCCCTTTGCTGGAGTTGTTATGCCAACTTCTCCAGGAAA
>NW_015164371.1:49264-51975 GCF_001447785.1 Gekko japonicus | reverse complement strand
TGAGATGGAACTAGATACTGGGTCCTCCAGTATCTCCAAGCCTTCCTAGGCATGCTTAATTTCTATCAATCATTCCTGCCCCACAAAGCAGCAATTGTGAAGCCACTGCACTGGCTTCTTAACAAAAGGGCCCCCTGGGTCTGGGGCCAGAAGCAAGCCACCATGTTCCGGGCCGTCAAGGAGCTGCTCACCTTGAACACCATCCTGACACACTTTGATGACGTGCTGCCTGTCATGCTTGCCTGCGATGTGTCCCCGTATGGGGTAGGAGCCATCCTTAGACACCAGTTAACCAATGGCAGAGAGGTTCCTTCTGCACCTTGTCCTCAGCTGAACACAATTATGCACAGATAGATGAGGCGATGTCAATCATGGTGAGAGTTAAGAAATTCCATGATTACCTCTACGGGTGGCCCTTCACCATCATGACTGATCATAACCCCCTGCTGGGCATGCTGGCCCTGGACTGCCAAATGCCGCCAAATGCCGCATATGCTATCCCCCAGGGTGCTGCACTGGTCTATCTTCCTAGCGGGCTACCAGTACGCTCTCCTCCACTGCCCAGGAAGGCAATGGGACACACCGATGCACTCAGCTGCTTGCTGCTACCCTCTTGCAACTCAGACCCTGCTCCTGCCCACCAGATCATGCTCCTCAAGGACCTTCCCAACCACGCTCTCCAGGAATCAGATATGTCCTGCCACACTACTAGGGGCCATGTCCTCTCTCGCATTTTGGACTGGGTGGGGAGGGAATGGCCCACTGGCCAGATGGGCCCAGAATTCCCAGCATGAATTCTCCTCCTACCAAGATGAACTGTCTGCACACAAAGGTAGTGGTGCCAGCTCCGTTGCACCAGCAAGTTCATCATATGGATGAAGGTGCTGGCCCACACATATGCACTCATGGCCCAGCATGGACAGCAAAATCAATGACAGTGTTAAGTGCTGCCAGGTTTGCCAAGAAACCCAACTGGAGCCTCCCAGAGCACCGGTATGACAGTGGATATCCACCCAAAGACCATGGTCCTGGTTATATCTGGACTTTGCAGGGCCGTTCCAAAGGCAGGTCTTCTTCATTTTGGTGGACATCTACACCAAATGGCTGGAAGTAGTACCAGTCCCTTCCACCTCATCCAAAGCAGCCATCCATGCCCTCCAACGGATCTTCTTCACCCACGGTCTACCCGACACCATTGTGATGGACAACAGGATGGCCTTCAGCTCAGGCGAGTTCCAAGACTTCATGAGGCATTACTTAATCAGGCACATATGATCTGCGCCCTTCCACCCAGCCACCAATGGATGGGTGAGGATGGTGAGGACCACAAAGGAATCCCTTCAACGGATCATCCATGGAGATTGGGATCACCAGCTTGTGGCCTTCCTTTTCAGCCAGCAAGTGACACCAAGCACCTCCACTGGCCGCAGTCCAGCAGAACTCCTCATGAGATGACGCCTCACCACACGATTAACCAGGTTGCACTCAGACTTCACTTCAGAACATCTGGCAGGCCCCAAGAACCAAGCAGCACTCCATGGGTTCTTCCTGGGCAACCCCGTCTATGCCCGTAAATTCTCCAGTGGCCTTGCCTGTCCCAGCCAAGGTTATCCGTGTCACCGGGCTCCTGTCCTATGAGGTGTTGACCGACAGGTCAAGTACTTCAGGGGCACATCGACCAGCTCTGCCGCCGTCTCCTCTCAGCCAAGCCAGGTCTGCCCTCACCGACCCCAGACAATGATGACATGGAGCTGCCAGGCTTACAGAAACCAGAGGCTGAGAGGGGGGTCCCAGCAGCCAGCACACAACCCGTGGCCAGCAAACAACCAGAGGGGCACGTGGAAGAAATGCCGGAACAAGCGGCCACAGATGGCCCCGAGGTCATGTCACCACTGCCCACGAGCACCTCGACTGCTCCATTGGTACCTGAGCCAGAAACCCCAGCCCCGCTGATGGAACCATGTCACTCAAACCGTGAACGACGCAGACCAGCCTAATTGAGAGACTGTGTTTGTTAAGGGGGTTCTGAACTTTGGGGGGAGGGGTGTTATGTCCAGGGCCCGGCATTGACTGACCAAGCTTGAAACCTAGAACAATAGATAGGTAGGATCTTGGAAGGAACCTATAGACCAGGAACTGCTCTGTAAATAGCCTTTCACAAGTAGTGTGTGTGTGTTGGGTGTGGTGTTGGACATGGATTTAAGCGGGGCTTTGGTCCTGCTAGAGTGGTTCTTAGTTTGAGCTGATTCACAGTAAAGTGTGAGCTGATCACTACTCATGTGTTGAACCCTTTATATTTCATTTACAATACAAGAAATAAAATGCAGTATAAATAAACAAAAGGAGGAGGAAAGGTTTCTGAGTTCAAAGCTGGTCTTCCTCTCTCTTTTGGTCCATCTTCCTGCCATCTCAAAACTGCAGTCCTTGGGCTAAAGGTCAATGAGAGTCGTCCCCCCTGGTTTTTGCTTTTGCCCAAGGGCTTAGATTTTTAAGCATACCCAGGCCTTAAATATCAATGGACAGTTAGCAGGCTCTTCCCCCATTTCTACCCCTCCCTTTTCTGGGAAGCATCACACTTATCTAGAGTTGCCAGGCAGTGTCTGTCAATTGGTGGGAGGGTTGGGGGGGCAGAATCCTGGGAGAAAAATTAAAGAAACAAATAAGGTCAGGTCTTAATCATCATCATCATCATCATCATCTTTCCATTTATT
>NW_015164371.1:21319-45322 GCF_001447785.1 Gekko japonicus | reverse complement strand
GAAAAAGTAAGGAAATCTCTCCAGGGATGGCTGAATTCCCCAAAAAAGCTTTTGAAATGGCCTCTGCAGCAGGGATCTAACTCCAGGCATCAACGGTGAGAGAGAGATCAGAACGTTCGAGGGGGGGAGGCTTCTAACTGGCTCTGTCTGTAAAAGGGTGGGGGAAGGGCCTTTCCAGGCCTCTTTTGGCCTTTCAGGGAGGGAGGGAGGAAGGGAGCCTTGGGGCCTGGCCTGACAAGGGCTGCCAGGGCCAGCCTGGGGAATCGCTAGAGGTTTTGAGGTTTGGGGAAGGGAGAGGCCTCGACTGGGTATAATGCCACAGAGTCCACCTTTTAAAACAGTCATTTTCTCCAGGGAGACAGATCTCTGCTGCCTTGAGTTCAGTTGTAAGTCTGGGGGTGGGGGGTTTCCTTCAGGCCCCATTTAGAGGTTGCCAAGCCTAGGCCTGCCAGCACTTTAGGGTTTCCAGTTTCCCCCCCTGGCCACCGACAGGGGATTCTGGATAAGGTTGCCAGGTCCAGGCTGGGAAACTCCTGGAGATTTGCGGGAGGAGCCTGGGGAGGACAGGGACCTCAGTGGGGTACAATGTCACAGAGTCCACCCTCCAAAGCATCCATTTTCTCCATGGGAAGTTATCTCTGTAGTCTGGAAATGAGCAGGAATTACAGGGGATCTCCAGGTCCCACCTGGAGGCTGGCATCCCTCGGCAGCACCCTCTGGGTGCCTTGATACCACCTGATTTGCATGACTCAAGTAGGCCCAGCTGCTTGCTACTGTTCATCAGCAGCCACCCTATGAAAGCTGGGTTGTTGTGCAGATAAAAAGTAGGAGAGAATAATGTAAGCTGTTTTGGTCCCCACTGTGGAGAAAAACTGTAATTTTCCTAGGTAGAGGCTGTGGGGGAGGGGTGTGGAGATGGAAAGTTGCAGACAGAGAGGCAGATAAAGGTAGGTTGGCTGTTGGGTGGGAAGGAAATTGTGTTGCCAACTCCAGGTTGGGAAATTCCTGGACATTTGTGGGGTGGAGCCTAGGGAGGGTGGGATTTGAGGAGGGAAGGAACTACAGATCAGTATAATGCCATAGCTGGAGGAGAAAAAGAAAGGGGGGGCAGAAGGGAAAAAGAGTGTGAGAGAGGTAGAGGGAGACAGGAGGAAGCAAAGGTGTGAGGAATAGGATAACCATTCCACAAGTTTCTTGCGGGTCTCCACTTGTAGTCTCTAATCTTGGAGGAGGTATACTTTCATAGGCACCATTCACATGATCAGGAGCACTGTTTTTCAAATTATCTCAATCATGAGGACAGTGTATACACTTCTAACTGATGGCCAGGTGGAAGTAGGGGGCAGGCCATTGTACTTGTACTTGGTCCTCCTCTACACTCATGGAGCAAACACATGATTGAAACATTGGCGCCAGGCTCATGCGCTTGTGCTTGTGTGGAAAGTACTAACTTCTATGTACGAATGTAGGGCCTTTGTGAACTTTGAGATGAACATAAAGAAATCACAGTTGAGCTTGTCATAATGGGGACCTTCAGCCTCCAGCACACTCTGTCACTCCTGCATATCATGTGAAAGTGAATCATGTTGCTGTATCACATGTACTTTCCCTAGGAACACTTCTTTCCAATAATGGACTGCTGGGGAAGGGGGCAAGCAGAACGGCAAACAGTGCAGATTATTCACCTAGTTGAATTTGTGTACATTTTCATTGCCTGCCTAGTTTATTCAGGACACAAAGTTTAATTTTCCTTAGCACAGATTGAGGGTGTTTGTAGTACAATGTATTCACTTTACTGAGTGCAGCAGTGCCCTACTGGGACCCAAAGAGACAGCAAATAAGTTAGAAGGTCTTGATGAAACTTTCTGATCAGAATTGAGTCAGCAACACAAAACTCTACTCAGGCTTAATGAATGACATTTGCTGTAACCTATGGTTACCTGAAGTCAGCTTAGAGAGCTAATGCTCAGACAATTCCCTCAGGGGCGAGCACAGGCTTTCCCTTGCAATTACATCTAATTGTACCAACAAGTGTAATCCAAGCAGGCATCAGGTGTGCCTGCCAACTAACTTGGAAGTGAACTTTGAGAAGCAACTAATTATGAAGCATGATAGTGCTGCAGGCAGAGAGATCAACTTTTCTGTCTCTAGGAAGCAGCTGCGGCTTCTCACACACACTATTTTTATCATATCAACATCCAGATATCACAGCTGGTGTCAGCAGGGCAGACACAGAGACATTTTACTCAGCTGCACAGTGCCAGAAGGAGGGGAAAAATCACACATTCTCCCCCCTGCGTAGACTGACTTTTTTTTGCTGTAGTTTTTGCTGAAGTGCTAAAAAAAGGACATTTTCATACATGATATTTCAGGTCAATTACACATCCAACTCTGTCTTGGGGAATTCCTGGAGATAATGGTCTATAAATATATAGTCTTGAAGTCTTGGGTTTACCTTGCTGTTGTTGTCATTTCAGCCTACCTGGCTGGGTGTGCTTTTAGTCCCTATATTCTGCTCATGGCACAATTGAGACCTGACAAGCTTTGTCCTCCAGGCAACATCACTGGGCGGATGGTCTTTGCTACTCAGAAGGAGTGTCCTTTTCATCTGTGAGACCCTGGAGGCTGTGGATGGGATGGAAGCTTGATGCCAGTTTCAGTGAGAAAGCCAGCTCTGTACAGTTCCTTCCTTGCTTTTTTCTTCTAGGCCATTTTCTTTTCCCATCTTAGGCACTAAAGAGAACCTTATCCTTTAGCATGACTAGCACCATTTTACAATGCTGCTTCCTTTGATTGCTTAGGCGTGAAGCAAGAGCTGGGCTGGACTCCTCTGGAAAGACAAGATCCATGGGGGGAAATAGCGGAGGGTGAATATATTTTTTTTTTTAAAGGTAGAAGGTCTTTGTGAATAAAACTTAGTTGGTTTTAAGGTCCCACTGAACTCAAACTTTGTTCTACTGATTAATAATGATTCTGAATTAACCTTAGAAGTGTCACACATACACACAATACTAATATTATAATCATTGTCAGCTGCACTGTGAGTGTGTATATGTGTGTGTGGTTTTTTTTACAGAGGTAGCTGTTGTGTCTCACCACAGACACAACTTTATTAACAGTGCAATCTGATGAAGAATTGCTCCAGTCTAATGAGCTTAGGGCCAAATGAGACTATTTTAATTAATTAACTAACATTATTTATACTCCACCTTTCTCACAGAGGTTGAAGGGGGATTACACAGAGTGAGCTAGTACAATAGCAAAAATGGGACATTTGATGACCCATGCATCAGGATTTTAGAAGTCCAGAACCACCAGAAAGAACTGAAACATAGCATAAATATTCAGGGACTCATGCCACATTAAGTGGTGCAGAAATTAAGCGGTGCAGAAGTGAAATGACAGGCCCAATGGTGGAATGACATCCCCTTGGAGTAAGAGGAGTGTCCTGGAACTGGAATGCCAGGCCCTTCATTACAGTCCTAGGACACATCTCCTACCCCCTGGGCTGTCATTCCACTCTGGAGCTGGTTATTCCAGTCACAGAATACTCCTGCTAACCCCAGGGGCTACTATTCCACTGTGGGGCCTCTCATTCCAGTCCCAGAACACTCCAGGGGCCATCTAGTGATGAAGAATAGATTGTGATTAGATAACTGTGTTATCCGAACCGGTCCAAAAACGATTCCGGCAGCCCAAGTCTGAGTTATCTACCACAGTGGGCGGGGCGTGAGTTCTAACCCGTGTATCCAGAGGTCAGATTGGCCAATGAAATGCTCGCTATTTCAGGAAGTCAGACAACACACTAGGTTTATGAATAAATGTTGCCTTTTACTAAAGCACTTTTCAGACATACAAAAACGGAAGCATACAAGATTCTCACAAGATCCTTAGTTACAATAGTTCATGGAAAGCAATCAGTCTGGAAAATAACAAAAGCATCTAAGAAGGGGAATCACACAGTAGGATATCGTTCATACTTATCTGTGGTTCTAGCTGAGAGAAGAAATCTCCTCGTAATAGAAAATGGGCAGCTTAAGGGACAGTAAGCGAACTCCAGAATCTCACAGACTGGGCCGGCCACGCCAGGTGTGGATTCTCTGGTCCGGATTCCAGAGAACACAGTTAGAGTCACCTGCAGTACTTAAGTTGCAAGGTGGAGGGGGAATGGGAAGAGGAGAGGCTGGCGTTCGTTCCAGAGAGAAGGCAGCACTTAAGTTGCAAGGGGGGGAATGGGAAGAGGAGAGGCTAGAATGTGCTTCAGAGAGAGAGAAAGACAAAGGAGTGTTTCTCCTTTTAAGACCTATGTTTTGGGGCTGGCTTTACCTATCGTAAAACCTGGGGTTTGTCCTCTTTTCTATCGATATAGGTCGAACAGGGGGTGATGTCCTAACAGGGGCAAGGGGGCGATTTGCAGATATTCTATCCTACATCAAAGCGGGGCCATATGGTGGGATGTGAACCTCCGTTTCCTTGGCAACCTTTTGACTTGTAGAAATGTTGCCGGTCCTCAGAGCAATAAACTGTATTGTCTTTTGATGCCAACCCCAGATAACGGGAAGGGGTTGCGTGCGTTCCCACAGTCCATCAATGGTGGCAGGTAGTCTGCTGTTTCTCCAAATGTCCTCCTTGTGCCTGATGGGAGTGAGGCCTCCTTGATCCTTGATCCAAAGGGGCACAGTGGAAAATTCCAGGGAAACATCTGCGCGGGGCTGGCATCTCAGCAATGCCCATTATGGACGCTTGAGGTGCAGGGCCAGCTATTCAACCGCATAGCAGCAAACATACACACAACAGTGAGCCCTGGGTCCCAAACGCACAGATACATAGACATTTGAGCAATATAGCAGAAGCATAATACAGACAATAATGCAAATACAAACACACATGGTAACAACTGGAAAAAAGACAAAGTGGACAGCTCCCCTAAACCACATGGGATAACAGCGGCACCAAGCTGATTCTAAAATGCATATGTAGATTCGGCCTCAGTCTATCCCCAAAAAAGAAATAGCAGTAGCAAATGAGTTCAGATTGTAATATAGACCAGGCAGAAGAAATGCCTAATACAGCATTTGGTCTACTTATTGACCATTTTGATCCAGTTACTGTAATAGATATTGACAGGATCCTGGGATCTGAGCAGACCTTCACTTGTGCATTGAACCCTTCCCATCCTGCCTACTAAAATCATGTAAGGAGCTCAGAGGTCATTTCGGGGGGATCGCGGGGGAACGCAGTTCCCCCGGGTGAGGTGCAGGGGGGCGGGGCACATGACGAAGCCCCGCCCCCTGCTTCCAGCCACCCCGCTTCCGGCCCTCATTTAGCCAGGAGTAGGCAGGAGAAAAGGGAGGGTAAGTTGCTTCCTCCCCGCCTCTCCCCACCCCTGCCTGCTTCGAGCCAGGGAGGGCCTTGGCGGGGCTTCCTCACACTCCTGCCGGCCTTGCAGGTCCACCGCTGGGCCCCTGATGTCACGGGGTGTGGCATATGCTAATGAGTTATGCTAATGAGTTCCCCTAGCTCTTTTTCTACGAAACGACCCCTGAAGGAGCTCACTAATAAGTCTTTGATGTTTATCAGAAATCAGTCACTAACTCAAGACATGTTCCCTTGGCCACTCGAAGAAATGGTTATTCATTTATTACTTTTTAAAATCCCTACAAAGAAATTATTTGGCCAATCATTTCCCAGCCTCTTTTCTGCTCTTTCTAGGCAAAGTAATTAAGAAACCAGTAGCAGACCAACTCCAGGTCTTCTTGGATAACTCGTGTGCTCTGCACCCTTTTCAGTCTGGCCAGGCTATGGCACAGAGATGGCCCTGGTGGCTTTCATTGATGACCTCCATCTGAATGTAAACAAAGGTCATGCTTCTTTATTGCTTCTACTGGATCTATCTGCAGCATTTGATACAGTAGATCATGCTATCCCATTGAGCTATTTGGAGGCAGTAGGTATCAGGGGATGTGCCTTGAACTGGTTTAAAAAGTTATTCATGGATCAGACTCAAAGGTTTGCCACTGGAGACCAAACATTTTCATTGTGAAAGATATCTTTTGAGGTTCCACAGTGGAGAATTTTTGTTCCCTATGTTATTCAACCTCTGTGTAAAGCCTTTAAGAGAAATCGTTCATAGAACTGGAATTGGATGTCAACAATATGTTGATGTCACCCAGCTACATATCTCGCTCCAAATTACCTGGTGATGTGGTAGAGGTCTTGAGCTTTTGTCTTGAGCTTTTGTCTAACTGCTGTGGTCAAATGACTGAAAGCAAACAAATTGAAACTGAACCCAGCTGAACCTTGCTGACTTAGTGAAGAGAAGGTTATATTGGACCCAGCTTTACTGCTGGAGAAGTAAGCTAATGTAGCTACCAAAAAAAACCTTCTTCCAACTGAGTTTAGCCTGCAAAATGCCATCCTACCTTGACACAGCCAATCTGGCCTCCTGGATCCATGCCACGGTAACATTGAGACTAGACCACTGTAATTCACTCTACATAGGTTTCCCCTCAATGTCAAATAGTGCAGAATGCCACAATTCAGTTATTATCTGGAGCTAGATTGAGCATGTATATTACTTTAATTCTATAGATACTCCATTGGCTGTCCATCAGTTACTGGACTCAATTCATGGTATTGACTATCATATACAAAGGTTTTGTCACTCCTAGCTGCACAACCACTTTTCTCCCTATGGTCCACCATGACAATTTTGCTCATCTGAGCAGGGCCTTCTGCAGGTGTCACCCTGCAAGTGGGGAAAATCTCTGTTCTGGCACCACCTTATAGAAAGGCCTAATAATCTCCTGGATTTCTGCAAACTAAGCAAACTATGCAAAACTGGAATCTTCAGGATTGCTTTTTGCACAGATAATAAGGCCGTACTAAGAGAACATAAGAACATAAGAGAAGCCAATGTTGGATCAGGCCAATGGCCCATCCAGTCCAACACTCTGTATCACACAGTGGCCAGAAATACCAGGTGCCATCAGGAGGTCCAGCAGTGGGGACAGGACACTAGAAGCCCTCCCACTGTTGCCCCCCCCAAGCACCAAGAATACAGTGCATCACTTGCCCCAGACTGAGAGTTCCTACCTATACCTTGTGGCTATTAGCCACTGATGGACTTCTGCTCCATATGATTATCTAATCCCCTCTTGAAGTTGTCCATGCTTGTAGCCGCCACCACCTCCTGTGGCAGTGAATTCCATGTGTTAATCACTCTTTGGGTGAAGAAGTACTTCCTCTTATGTGTTCGAACTTGACTGTGCAGCAATTTCATGGAGTATCCACGAGTTCTCGTATTGTGAGAAAGGGGGGAATGTACTTCTTTATCTGCCTGCTCTATCCCATGCATAATCTTATAACCCTCGATCATATCACCCCTCAGCCATCGTTTCTCCAAGCTAAAGAGCCCCAAGCATTTTAACCTTTATTCATAGGGAAAGTGTTCCAACCCTTTTATCATTCTAGTTGCCCTTTACTGCACTTTTTCCAATGCTATAATATCCTTTTTGAGGTGTGGTGACCAGAACTGTACACAGTACTCCAAATGAGGTTGCACCATTTATTTATACAGGAGCATTATGATACTGGCTGATTTGTTTTCAATTCCCTTCCTAATAACCCCCAGCATAGCATTGGCCTCATCTACTACGACTCCAAGATCTCCTTCTTGGTCAGTCTCTGCCAGTTCAGACCCCATCAATGTGTATTTATATTTAGGATTTTTGGCTCCAATGTGCATCACTTTGCACTTGGCCACACTGAACTCAATTTGTCACATTGACGCCCACTTGCCCATCCTCGACAGATCCCTTTGGAGGGCCTCACAATCCTTCCTGGCTCTCACCACCCTGAACAACTTTGTGTCATCTGCAAATTTAGTCACTTCACTGCTTACTCCCAACTCCAAATCATTAATAAACAAGTTAAAAAGCATCAGACCAAGTACTGATCAGACCAAGTACCATAATGAAATAATTCAGAAAGATTATTTGGATGGGGACTGTGGGCTATACAGCTGTGTATTGTACCATATTTACTTGAAAGAAAACTCACCCCCATTGTTATACACAAAAAGATTACTATTAATGAACTTAACTGTCAGTTGTATGTGAATTTAAGATGCCCCCCTCTTTTTTTGATGGCATACCTGGGGAAAAAGCCCGATCTTGCCTTTGAGTAAATCCAGTATGTATATACTGTCTGTTACTGTAAGTATGCTCCTACTACGTAACTTCTGCACTATTAAGTGTGTCATGTTTAGATTCTTATAATTTGTTTCAGCTCTATTTCAAATTACTGCTTGTTTCCAGTTTTCTGCAATGTAAACCTTATAGAATTGCTTATTGGATATCCTATCCTGTTGATTGTATTGACTTACACTGTCTAATGTTCCTTAAATCTCAGTGATAAAGGTGGATTATGAATGAATGAATGAACAAATTATCTCCCAGTTAGACATCACAGTATAGGAAATGTACACTATTAAACAAAACAAACAAGAGAGAGAGAGAGAGAGAGAGAGAAGTGACTATATCTTTCTTCTCATTAATTGGTCCTTCCTGTTCAAATAAGGCTTCATGATAATTATATAGCATTTGGGGAAAAAAATACAAACTGTTAACCCAGCACCAGAGGCCAAGATGGAGAAAATCTCCACAGCTACCATATGTTTTCCCTTCATACTCAGATAAGATGGGAAGAAGGAAACCCAAACACTACAAAAGACCAGCATGCTGAAAGTAATAAACTTTGCTTCATTGAAGGAATCGGGCAACTTCCTGGCTAGGAAAGCCACAGTGAAGCTGACCATAGCCAGAATTCCCAAGTACCCCAGAACACAGTAAAACATGACTACAGACCCTTCATTGCATTCTATTATGATTTCTTCAGCCAGAGAATGCATGTCAGAATCTGGGAATGGAGGAGTAGTACACAACCATAGAACACAAATCATGAACTGTATAAGTGAACAACAAAGAATGAAGTTTGTAAGTCTTTTCCCCACCCATTTCCTCTCCCTGCTCCCTGGCTTGGTGGCCATGAATGCCAGAACTACAGTGAGGGTTTTTGCCAGCACACAAGAAATAGCAACTGAAAAGATGAGAGCAAAAGCAGTTTGTCGTAAGCAGCAGGTCACTGGCTGAGGTCTGCCAATGAATAGTAGGGAGCAGAGAAAACAAAGCAAAAGGGCAATGAGTAGCAAATAACTAAGATCCCGATTGTTGGCCTTGACAATGGGAGTGTCCTGTTTTTTAATGAAAATTCCCAGCACCAACAATGTCATTAGAAATAAGAACAATGCCAGGAAAACCAAAGTGATGCCTAAAGGTTCTGAGAAGGAGAGAAAGTTCAGAGCTTTGGGGAGGCATTCATTTTGATTCAGATTAGGATACTGATCTTCTGTGCATTTGAAACAATCATCTATGTCTGAAAGAAAGAACATATGGCTTATCAATATGTTAATCCTGCCATTGTTTTTCATGCTCTCATACACCCAAGGCTCAAAGGGAGGGTTCCCCTTAATCCAGAAATACAAGATATCTTAGCTTGGAGAAGCACCTCATCTTCTTCTTTATCTTGAAGCCGTATGATGTTCATGACTGTCCATTGGATGTACCCTTCCATCCAACCCATGCTTACTTTGTCTATTGCAACATTTGGATGTGATTTAATACCAAGACGTTAATAATTTAATGAGGCATATCACATAATTACATAAGGTAGAGTAGAATTATCTATGTCCAATCCTTCCAAGGGGTTGAAGTAAAACACCCACCCCACCACTATCTATGGAACTGGATGGAGAGCATTATTCATATCTACATATGAAACATGCAACATAGTGAAGTGTCACATATAGGTGATTTTCACCTTATGAATACACATAGATGAAGCAGATTGACCAATCATTGGTTACATTTGTAAACTTGGTGTGTATGGTTTTGCACAAAAGTCTTCCTAATTTTTAATGAAATCCTTGGCTTTTCTACTTGCCAAATTTTCAGAGGAAAAAAAAAGAATGATAATCCTCCCTATCACTCAACAGTACAAATCTGATGTGACATTTTACATAAGCTTGGTCCCTACAGATGCAATTTTCAGAACTCAGATACCAGGAAATGTCAGAAATGCACATCTTGGTAGGCTTCTTTGGACTATTTACCAGCATGCTCTAAAAAGTGCCATCCTCTTGAGGTGACAGATACAATATTGAGATTTTATCAATAAAGTAAAGGTAAAGGTTCCCTTGCTTGAAAGCCAGTCGAATCCGACTCTAAGGTTACGGTGCTCATCTCCATTTCAAAGCCGAAGAGCCAGCGCTGTCCGAAGACATTTCTGTGGTCATGTGACCGGCATGACTAAACACCGAGGCACACGGAACGCTGTTACCTTCCCACCGAAGCGGTACCTATTTATCTACTTGCAATTTCTTGCTTTCGAACTGCTAGGTTGTCAGGAGCCAGTACTAGAGACGGGAGCTCACTCCGTCTTGCGGCACACTCGGGTCTCGAACTGCTGAACTACTGACCTTCCACAGCCTAATAGCCAAAGGAAATTAATTGGCTTTAGGATTTACCAACATATGTCTGAAGGAAGCAAATCTTAAAATTATTTTTTGGGGGAGGGTGGGAGTGGGATTTTTGAACATACTATGTTAAGTGTTTTCTGTAATGGGAAAGAAGGGCAACAGGTGCCTTGTATGAATATATTGTTCATCAGTAGCGCTCTGCTATCTTCCTGGTTCTTTTGGAAGACTCAAGTGGTGGTAAAACAAGATCAGTGGATGATATAATGCAGTTAATTTCAGAGAGTAGTCATGTTGGTGTTCAGTAGAACAACTACATTTGAGTCCAGTTGCACCTCTGAGACCAACAAGATTTTCTGAGTATGAGCTTTCAAGAGTCAGAGCTCCCTTTATTAGGTATCATGAATCTGATATAATGCAGTGTTTTATAAGAGTACAGTTGATGTCTCCTACCCATCTGATCAGAAATCTTTCCAACTGGACATGGAACACAATCATAGCAACAAAATGGCTTCCCTTCCTTCCTCTGTTTGTTGTAGCCTGGATGGCAATTGTCATTACATATAGCAAGGGGCATCACCTAGTCATCAAATTAAGAGAAAATGCATAAAATTTCTGCCTTATCAAAAAAAATGTGTATATTACAGGTCACTTTCAGTCTGAGTCAAATGCTGGCTGGATCCTGCCTTGCTGAATAAAAATAACTATCTCATCCAACTCTTACTACAGCTTTTGTCCATGCAGGTCTCATGATCCCAGCAGCAGCTTGGGGTAGTCAAAGGTGACCTTTACCCATTTTTCTCTACCCATCGTTCTCCAACGAATTGTCTGTATTCCAGTAATTCTCTTTTCTGTTCACTGCTTCCCTCCATTGTCCTATTACCCTCCTTTTTGTCTTTGTTATAGTACCTTTGCCTGTTCTTTATCCCTATTAATGTCAATGGGAAATAGATTACCACCTGTAACTTTTTTTGTTTCCATTCCAAGCAGTAGTTGGAACCTTCCTGCCAAAATGTAAATAGTTAAGAGAAACAACCCCCCCACTTTACTGACACTTTTTAAAAAACTTACAGAGGAGATTTAGTAAGAAATTAATTGCCATATCAGTGAAGCTTCTCTTCTGTCCAGGGGTCAAAGTAGAGGATTAGGCAAAGGAATGATCTGTTTTAGTTTTTAATTTTAAAATTTAATTTAATTGTTTAAAATCATACCAGTAAGAGAAAATAAATACCATTGCTTCTTGTGCAGCTGCTCTATTCATCTTGTACACATTCAATTTTCTCCCAGCCAGTGATTAATCATGGCTAACATCTTGGGGAGGGGATATGTAAGGGAAAAGTGGCTACAAGCATTAGCTCCCCTCATCATTCCAAAATTCATAAGCAATATATATTCCACTGTACCTGTGATGAACTGCACCTTTTTAAAAAGCCTCAAAGTACTGTACAAACAGAGCAAAGGTGTGTGAAGGGTTAATTCTTCACAGAGGCAGAGAGCCATAAGTGACAGGCTGCTCGGAGCCATCTGATTGGACAACATCAGCTGAGAAGACAGTCTCGAGAGAGATGGATGCAGAGGAGAGTCAGTCAGATTTGTGACTTCTGAGAGAGTCTGATTTTAGCCTTAGCTGAGAGTGGTTTAACGTAGACAGGAGAATTGGGGAAAGCAGCTAGGAGGTTTGGGAAGTGTATGGAGACTCCCATTCAGGCTAAGGAAAAGGGAAAGGTCTTTTAGAGCAAGAAAAAGATTCCCTACCCAGTTGAACAGGAAAAATAGCTCTGAACAGTACAGAGATCCCTGGTCTGGTGTAAATTAAAACAAAAAAAGAGGGAAAATCTAGCCTCTGAGGGAGGGAAGTGGATGAGGTCAGTCAGGGGTTGTTTCCAGCCGGAATGAGCCGGGATGGCATTCCAGCAGTAATGAGTCTGGAGAAAGCCCCTCCCCCCATGCCTTCCCCGGCTTGCCTGCTAAAGTGGGTGGGCCAGGGAAAGCTTGCAGAGAGGGCCCCCTGCCTTCCCTGGCCCACCCGCCACCCTCCTTGGCCCACTTCTGTCAGGCAGAAGTGCCTGAGATCCTTCCCCCCTTTTCCTTGAGCCTGCTTGGAGATGAAGGGAAGGGAGAGGGGAAAAGGAATGGAACCCAGGCACTTCTATCTGTCAGAGGTGCTGGCACACTGGCCCCTCTGTCAGGAAGAAGCACAAAGACCCTCGCCTCCCTTTTCCTTCACCCCATTTGGAGGCAAAGGGAAGGGAGAGGGGGAAACGAATAGAACTCAGGTACTTCTTCCTGTCAGAGGGGCTGGCGGGCTGGCCCCTCTGTCAGGCAGAAGTGCCTGAGATCCTCCCCCCCTTTTCTTTGCCCAGCTTGGAGGTGAAGGGAAGGGAGATGTCAGGGGGTGGACGATATGCAAATAAGTTATGCTAATGAGCTATGCTAATGAGCTTCTGTACCTCTTTTTCTACTAAATGACCCCTGGGGTCAGTCATAGTAACTCACAACAGTGGCATAACACTGATCTCTTCCCCCATTCCATCAAGTCCACAAGGAGTGCAAGCAAAGTTTTGTTTCCCCCCCTGAATGCACTGTCAGTTAGGTGATACTGTGGGAGAATAATGCCCATCCTCTGCATTTATATCTCTAACTGTGATATCTGTTTCCTTTTCCCTCACTTTCACAACTGTGAAAAAAGCACACAGTAAGGAGCCACATAATAACCATTTATAATTATATTTGATAACCTGATCCCACCTGATTAAACACGTTGTGCCATGTGATGCTGTCCACATTAATACTCAACTCTCTTCCTGGTAATGCCTGTGGTTCTATCTTTCCTACTTTTAGTCTTAAGAAGGATTGATTGGGGAAAGTAACCCAGTTTAAAATATCCAATCCAGCTGCTAATTCACCATTTTCATTCAAATACACCATATCCCCCACACTATTGTTGAATGAGAGTCTCTTCAGGAAAGGGTGAAGCTGGATGGAAAGAGAGAAATACAAATTTAAGTAAATGATCAAGAACTGCTAAATATTCTTTTCATTCTTCACCTTGATATTTACAAGTTGGATATATATTAAGGCTCTTTTTTGTTAGGGAATCTCCCTTTACTACGAGCTCAATGGACAATTCACTTCCATGAGATCACACTTCCTTCTTCCACAACCTGAAATTCTCCTACCCAAATGTAGTAGGAAGTGTAATTAGCAGGCTTACATCCCCCCTCCCCCAGCACAACATTTCTTGAGTGATAGAAAGGAGACTTCTTATAATGATACCCAGGGAAACTTATTCAACTGGTCCATAAGAAGCAGTGTAAACAATATATGGGCTGTAGATTTGACTAGAGCTCTTGGCAGTGAGGGAAGAATGGTGGGAAGAAAGGTATCTCAGGATAGGAGTGAAAAAAGTTTTAGTAGCTTTACAGATGTCTCGTATGTAATGCTGAATTCCTCTGTTGAGTATCATACCTTTCCTGAATTCACTGATAATGCTTCTGGGTATGATACAATAAAGAACTTCAGTAACTGGCAAAATCCAACTTCTGATGTTGATAATAACACAGTGTTATCTACATAAAGCAAAACAGGCATGCCATAATTAGCCAAAACAGGCACATGGAATTATGATTTTTGGACATAAGGGGTCATATCATTTATTAATTTCGTTAATTAGATTTTTAGGCCGCTCTCCCCTGCACAGCAGGCTCAGTGTGTGTTACAACTTGGTTAAAACATACAACATTTTGAAATATACCATCTTAAAATCCATACAATTATTAATTAATCAATTCACAAAACGTTGTTGTTAGCCATTCAGTCATGTTCCATTCTTGGCAATTCTATGGGTCAGCTCTCTCCACGTTTTCCTATCTTGTACTGTTTCTTTGAGTCCTTCCATGCTCAGGCTGGTGTTGACTTTTATGGTGTCTAGCCACCGTCTTCTTTGGCCGCCTGGTTTTCTTTTGTCGCTAACCAATCCAAGCATAATTGTTTTTTCTAGCAAGTTCTTCCACATCATGGCTGAAATTAGTCAGTCACAGTTTTATGATTTTTCCTTCCAATGACATGTCTGGTTTTATGAGCTCCAATACTTGCTTGCTTGTCACTTTGCTGTCCATGGAATGCTCAGGAACCTTCTCCAGCACCACAGCTCAAATGGGTCAATTTTCCTCCTGTCTTGCTTCTTCATGGTCCAACTTTCACAGCCATAGGTTGCTATGGGGAACACAATAGCACAGACTAATCTGCATTTAGTTGCTAGGCTGATGTCCTTGCTCTTCCATATTGCTGTGTGACTTGGAGTGATTTGACATTTTATTTCTGGATTGCATTCACTGTTTTGGTTGATCTGTGACCCTCAGAAAGTGAATTCTTCCATACATTTGATCAGGTATTCCAGGCCTTCTTTAGTTTCCTTTACTCCGATTTTTGACTCTTCCAGCTCTAACTTTTTCATGATTGTTTTGGCATACATGTTGAATAGGTAAAGTGAAAGAATGCAACCTTGTTGTACTCCTTTCTCTATCTTGAACCAATCAGTATCTCCATATGGTGTTCACATATGGAGTGGCTTCCTGGTTTGTGTACAATTATTGTATCAGCTTGACCAGATGTACTGGCAACCTCTGGTCTTGTAGGGCTATCTGTAGTTTGTCATGATCAACACAGTCAAAGGCTTTTTTGTAATCAATGAAGCACAAATAGGTAATCTTTTGATGCTCATGAGATTCCTCCATGATGCAACACAGATTTGCTATACAGTCATGAGTGCCACACCCCCTACAGAAGCCAGCTTGGAATCTGGTAATTCCCTTTCAATGATAGGTACCAGATGTTGTATAATTTTAAGCAGAATTTTGCCAATGTGAGGGATGAGAGCGATTGTGTGATAACTGGAGCAATCTTTGGAGTTTACCTTTTTTGGAGGTGGAATGAACACTGAGCATTTCCAGTCCTTTGGCCATGTGCTGGTTTCCCAGATTTTCTGACATAAAACATTACTAAAACATTGCTAAAACATTCAATGCCATCTGTTGCACAACTTAAAACATCCGAAGGGATTCTGATTGTTGGTAGCCATAGATTGAACAGTACAGAGCAAATGGGTGGGTGAGAAAGTCAGCCATGATGGAATGAAACAGGGCAGAGCAGGGGAGGCCAATATAGATGAATTGCTGCTTCCTGAACCATAGGCCTGGTGGAACATCTCCATTTTACAGGCCCTGTGGAACTGCATTAAATCCCACAGGGCCCGGATGTCAGCTGGAAGAGTGTTCCACCAGGCTTGCACCAGAGCTGAGAAAGACCAGGGATACATCCTTTGGGGCAGGAATCACCAGTAGATATTGATCAGAGGAGCGCAGAGCCTTTTCAAGGGATGTATTGCAAGAAATGGTCCAGTAGGTATGTTGGTCCCAGTCCACATAGGACTTTAAGAATTAGAACCAGAACCATTCACATAAAGACTGGAAATTAAAGGAGCCTGAAGGCATCCTTGCTTAACTCCTTGCAAGACAGAAATGAAATCAGACAGCTGACCTTCTGGAGCACAACGAATCTTTGGCAGCTGAATTCTCATATCACTTAAAAAATCAACCAGAATAGCCTTTTATCTATTGATGTTTTAGCCAATTTGGTCAAAATGTGATGTCTAGGAATACATGTACCAAAAAACCCCATGCAATTAAATACATGATGACATGAGGATTTAAATGCTGAGTGTGGATATTAATATAATGTTGGTGTCTTCTCCAAGTATTATCATACATTATTCTGGCCATGACAAGAAATCTTAATGGGTTATGAAAGATTACCTTCCAGGGTTGCAGATTTGAAGGATCCATTCTATATCTGGCTGCAGTCTCTCTCAGTTTGGCCATAGATGTGTACATTTTATGTAAAGCATGTGCTATGGCATAAACTGAATTGTAGATACTGTAGCTTTGGCCAGTCATACTCATTTCAAAGAAAACCCCAGGTAGGTTCTCCAGCTTCTCTTGCCCTGTGCAAATATTACTGATCTCCAGCATCTCAATAGAATCATAAAACAAACAGTTGAATGCTTGTTCCCAGAAGATTTTGAGAAAGCCATCTTCTTTGGGTGCATTAGGTTGTAGGAGATGAAGGAATTCTCGAAACTCCAGCACTTGATTTGAGTGAATGGCAAATGACAAGGTCCCGTGGAAAACATTTGTATCAAAACTCCTGTGAAGTGATTGCGAAGAGAATTCCCAGTGGGCTGTCATAATCCAAACTTTACCTATGGAAGTGTCTGCAATGCCTTCTGACATGGAATTCATGTATAACAACCATTTCAAATTTTCAGTTGTCTTATGGTCTGAATTTACAATAAATGCTTTCACTGTGGGACTTCTTAGTGAATAGTACAGTGGTTTTGTGATTTCTAAGAATTCGATCAAGTTTATAGTAGAAGGTATGATTGGAATTTTGGCAATAAGGGCTACGCAGATGCTATGCTGGGAAAGCATTGGTATCAGGGTCTGCATGAATTTATCTCCTAGATCATACTCTCCTGCCATGATCCCAACCCATGTCCACCGGAAATGCAAAAGGAGCTGGACAATCCCTGTGTACTGCAATGCTTCATTGGGAACCATTCGGTAGAATGAAGAGAGCTGGTATCTAGCTTTGGTCACAGGAGCAAATATACAGTAGGCAATCTGTAAAATGAAATATAGTTTCACAATACAGGCAAAATTGTGATCCTCTCTCCCAAACAGCTGCTGGGAAAATCTAGCGTGAAACTTCAAGGATCTATCCTCTAGCCAAGTTATTTGAAATAATATAAGTGGCATTAATTCTCATTGGGAATGCTGTGAGGGTTGTGGTGAATTTGTTTGGCTGTACCAAACACAGGTGAGCCAATCACCCAATCTGTTCCATTTCTGATGAACAACTCAAAGGGGTACTGAACAGAAACTGCCTCCCAAAATTCTTGGCAAGCCCCTGTCTTGCAGATATCTGGGTAGATATTTGGAGGTGGAGGTCAAAAGCTGACTGACAGCTGATTTTGTCTGAACTTCTCTTTCTGTTCTCCACCCCACCACCAAAGCTTATCTCTTTTTTCCAGAAAAAAAGCAGATTGTTCTTGTTCCTTGCAACCAAAACAGCTTCAGAAGGTGGAGGAGATGCAGGTGTTACTTTGGGCTGCAAAGAATAGTAACAGATTCCTCCTAGCCTTAGCAGCTAGTTCTGTTCACTTCAGGTAGGCATGAAACTTGCAACTTTTCCCCTCCAAAACTTGACAAAATGGGTGGATGGTTTGGGTTGCAGGATAAATTTTATTTTATTCTCTGCAGCCCAAGCAGACAGCTTTGGGTGTGTGGGGTGGCATGGGGAAGCAATTTGCTTCTTCTCTTCATTTCAAAATGATAATTTACAGAAGTAACTATCTAGTCTACCTGCCTCCCACAGCCCTCATACTGAGGGCTTAGCCTGTAAAGAATAACAGCCAATTGTTCTGAGTCAGCTCTGATATGCAGGGTAGAAAATATCCTCTCTCTAACAAAACAAAGGGTAACTTATTGGAACTTGTGTGTTAGATGGGCAACTTATCAGAACCTGTATGTTAGAATGGCAGAACACTCCAATCTGCCTCAGAAGGTTGCTGGATGCTTTGGGTCACTCACACCCTTTCAGCCAGACCTATGTCACAGGATGCTTGTGAGTATAAAATTGACTAGAGGAGAAACTTTGTCTCCCCTTTGGGGACAAGGGTGGGGTATAATGTTTTCTATAAAACTATTTTCTACAGTTTCCAAAAAGGGATGGCGATACTGGGCATACCACCTCTGAACGTTTCTTGCCTTGAAAACTTTACAGGGTCACCATAAGTCAGATGTGACTAGATGGCAAAATAATAATGATGATGATGACGACGACAAAGAAGAAGAAGCAGCAGCAGCAGCTTTCTTGGCAGAGACAACAAGCTCATTCACTCTTCAACATTCCATTATTAAAAAAACAAAAACAAAACAAAACATTCCATTATATACCAGGAGTGCAGAGAGCTTTGGCGTTAGCAAGCAGAGCAGGCAGGGACCAAGCCTTATGGACTGAAATGTAAACAGTGTTCTTCAAGGCAAGGGTATTTTCTGGAATTTTCCATTATCTTATTAAGGTTTTCCATTATCTTACACATAACTCCTGCTCCATCTGTCTCTACTTTGTACTCTTGAAACAAAAAAAAATGGAAGCTCTGAGGACATAGTAACATTATGGATATTATATAATAAAAGACTTGAAAATTCTTTGGGAACTATGTCCTTATTTTACCTGTGGTATCTTGTAAATGTCTAAGATATTAGCCATTTGAAGAGATATTTCAGAATTAAATCCTCCAATGACAGCTATCACATTCTTTGACTTGTCACAGTTGAAGTTGGAGACAATTCTATTCTGTCTAGTTAGAATTTTCAGGGTATTCTGAAAAGTCATCCTTGCATTCAAGTAGCTGTCATATATATGGAACCCAAGACTGACATTTGGGAGGACCTTGGGGTTCTCATTGATCTTCTTCACAGCAAATGCCAAGGAGAGAACATGTTGGTAGGCCTTTGGTATAGTACTGAATGAAAGAAAAAGAAAAACCATTATGCGTGACATATATTTTGTCCTCATGATGCATATTTCAGAGTATTTCACTGTGTATTCCATCATGATAATACATATATTTAGGATCAGGTTTGCATTTCATATACCATGAAAAGACCGAGCTAGTCTTGGCCATCTAGGTCCGAGTAAATGCTACATACAGACAGTCAATGGCAAACCACCTCCATTTGTCTCTCGCCTTGAACACCCCAGGAGGTCACCATAAGTTGGCTGTGACTTGACAGCCTTTTCTGCCACCAATGAACACGGCATCTTTCATTGAAGTCATCTGCAAGTTTCAAACAAAAGTGAACACTGAGGGCCAAACTAGATGTTCCCATTTTTTAAAAAAAGGGTCTGGGTTCTGTGGACCCGGCTTGGGTTTCACATAGCCACACAGCAACTACAGCGACTAGCTATTTAAATATAAAGCAGAGCCAGTTTGGGCTTGGAATGTTACCACTGAGGAGGATGGGCTGTGCCCTCCCTTTTCCTTGCTGAAACAGGGCTAGATGGGCTGTTATTCTCCCTTTTTGCTGTTCCAAGTGCTTAGAATATTCTACCAGAGCAGCAGAAAATGGGAAATATATCCCCCCCCCGCACATTGTTTTGCTGCAAGAACATGGCAGGGGGGAAGCAGGAACTTTTTCTTCCCCCACAACAGTTTTCCAAGCCCAAGTAGCCGCTTTGTGGAAAATTTGAGCTGGGTTCAGAGAACCCTGGTCCAACTCTTTAAAAAAAGCAAATGTCTAGTTTGGCCCCAAGTGGAGGAACTGTGTAGGGGAAGGGGACCAAACATGCCACTAAGAACAGGGTTGAAGATCTTACATTAAGATCTCAGTGTCTCCATCCCTCACATCTGAACAGCTAATTTACAGTATATTTGGAAATATCAAATTCATGAGAATTGGCATGGCACCAAAATTTGGACCTTATTAACAGTTTCTTAGTAATCAGATGAAATGAAATCTATGTGATACAAAATGTGCTGAAGGATAAAAACAGAATTCTGTGTGGTATTCACAGAATGCATGAGTTGATGCACAGTGGAAGAATTATGCAAAAATAAATAGAGAGTGCTGAGTGACAGGAAGCAATGAGATACAACATAGGAATTGACGGGATATAAAATACACAAGAACAGGGAATAATACCAAAATCAAAGAAGCTGACATGCAATTTTTAGTAACCCTACAAATAGTCAATAAAAGTACACAGACTTGCATTGCTTGTTCGACTTATTTGTAGATGCTATGATCTGGCCTAGTGCATATTGCTATTTTATATTAAAAATCATCTCACATAAGTTCTCCTTCAATTGGTTTGGGGTATTCCTTGAAAGATATTTTCCCAAATATATCTTCAAACAATGACCCTATTGCTCCAATGATTTGGTCCCCAAGCTGATAATACTCATATGTCACCTGCGGAGGATAAGTCATGGAGCACATAACAGTTTGTGCCTTGCTTTCAGCTGGAGGCATCTGTAGCTGGAACATCAACAGACTCATCAAAGATAACATTGCCATGACAACTGAATATCCAGTTACTATCATGCTCCTTCAGCCTAGTTACCACCAACTGTTCATTTTGTATTGCTCCAAAAGTGTTTGATAAAAACGAATAGCCAAAAAGTACACTTAGACACTATTCACATTCTGTCACGACAGATGTGAATGGCAGAGAGATATTTTATACAAGATGTTTAGACTTTGCTGCAGATTGTATAAATGGCTTGAGACTAATCCTACAGGACTTGCAAAACAGCAAGTAGACATCGAGTAATCTGAAATAATTATAGGGTTGAAGTCAGCTCTGAAATTGCAGTGCTACATGAGGCCAGCATAAGTGTAATTACTTCATCATGAGAAAAAATGCATGTTGAATCTGATCCAAAGACTACTGAGATGTATTCTCTGTATGTATTGTGCCATGACCTGGATATCCCCAGGCTAGCCTGATCTTGTCAGATCTTGAAAGCTAACTAGGGTCATCCCTGGCAAGTATTTGGATGGGAGAACTCCAAAGCATACCAGGGTCATGGGATGGGAGACCTCCAAAGCATACCAGGGTCATGTCATGGAAACAGGCAATGGCAAACCACCTCTGAATGTCTCTTGCCTTGAAAACCTAACTTTGGCCGCAGTCACACGGAACATTAGCCATGCTAGAGAGACGGAATATAGGTGGAGTTTCCGGGCACTATCTCACCGGCACATCTGGGAAGCGTAGTGCTCCCGTGGCTCAACCGAGGCTTCCCGCCAAAGATACGCGGCAAAGATACACGTGGGGCAAGGGCGTGCACGTGATTGCATTTTCAGTGGAATCCCATGGCATCCGGCGCCTGCCCATGTCCCCTCACAAAAAGCTCCCCCCCAAGTCTCCATGGATGCGCACAAGCACCCAACGGAGCACGCACATACTCAGTGTACAGGGGGAAAAAACCGTTTGCCCTGGAGGAAGGTGAAGAGGCGACTGCTTGTCCAACCGTTCCCAGGAGCTGCACAAAAGGCAGCTCAGAGTTGCCCAGAGTAGCGACCCCCCCCCCGGGGAACCTGCCTTTCGGTTTCATTGTCAGGCATTAGAAGGCAATAGCAGTTTCCTCTGCCCGTCAGCGCCCGCTTCGCGGAGCTCCAGTCGCCAAGCGGAGGAGAGGCAAGACGGTTGTCAGAGCCTTCCCCCCCGCCCCTCTCTCTGTTCCCATCAACGGGAGCCTCTGCTGCTACCCTTCCTCCCGGGCAGCAGTCTCAGGTCGCAGAAAGCGAGATGCTCCCCCGCCTTACCACCAATGTTAGTTTCCCTCACACTGAGGACTCAAGCTCCCTCTTCCCCACCCCTTGGCCACATCCGTTTCTCCCTTCTCCTCCCACCGAGTGACCTTCTGGGACATGTAGTCCATTTCAGCCACTTCTTTGCGATGCTGTAGGATGGTCGTGTGATCAGAACTTCTCCCCTATACACGGGACCTCTACGGGATTTTATTTATGACTGGGGTTGTGTCTACTTGCCAGCCCTGTAGTTTGCTGCATTCATGCTATTTTACAGTGGTTTGAATGCAGTTCTGCCTCCTGCCCAAAAACTGTAGCAATATCCCATAAATCAGTCCCTAGAGTGAACATGCTTTTCAGTGATCTGTAGCCAAAATAAGATTTATGACAAATGGCATATCCCACCCAAGGACCCAACATGGCTTACATTGTTCTCCTCTCCTGCATTTTGTCTTCACAGAAACCATGTGAGATATGTCAGGCTGAGAATTTGTGAGTGGTCCAAGGTCAGCCAGCAAGGTTCCATGGAAGAGGGGAAATTCCAACCTGGATTGCCTTGATCCTAGTCAGACATCCTGATCAGTCCACCACACAGGCTATGATACCTCAGTGCAGTTTTAAAGCTCCCTTTCTGCTGTAAGAGGAAATATTAGGGGAGTGGCACAGACTGCATTTACTGCTCACCCTACCTCCATCACCTAATGGTAAGGGATGCCTTGGGTTTGGGTTCTACAGAGAATCCCAGTTCAAGTGTTATGATTTCCATTGCCTGCTCCAGAATGCCTGATATTGTGATCTACAGTTCAGGTTATTTGCATTGGGGCATTTGCTGTCATCTTTTGCTTTTACGGGGACAGTAATATCAAGCTGGAGGGAGAGCTGTGGGAAGTTGGCTGGTATCTTGTAATATCCAGGCTGAGAGCTCCTCCAGCTACAAGAATTTACAGGTATTTAAAATTGTTTGTGTCAATTCATCTCATATTGGAGCTTCCTCTTCCTCTTAACCAAGGGGTGGCCAAACTCACCTAACGTAAGAGCCACGTAGAATAAACGTCAGATGTCTGGGAGCCACAAGTTATGAACACATATCACACACACTTTGTATCTGATGAAGGGAGCTTCATCTCTTGGAAATGTGTGCCCCCAAAATCAAAAATTGGTTTCTTAAAATAAAAAAAAAGTATTGAGAATTTTTTTAGAAATAAAGATAAAAACTAACAAAAGTCTTTTAAAAAGAGAGAGAGAGAGAGAGAGAGAGAGAGAGAGAGAGAGAGAGAGAGAGAGTGAGAGAGAGAGGTGGAAAAATGAAAGTCAAAACTGACTTTGATAAAGATAAAAAGTAGGGAAGAAGAAATAAGAAGATGATGCAACTGAGACATAAGCACTTGAAGAGATAATTATCTTGCTTACTTGCTCAGAGCAAAAAATTATATTTTAAGCTTTTACTTTGTGTTATAAACTGAAAAGAAATTTTACTCATGTATGACTTAATATGAGAAACTTGAATAACTGCTTATTACCAGCAATATCTATAACTCCTGTTAGCCTTTTCTTTTAGTAATGCTGTCCTATCACCTGTAGTCTGTTAGTGTTTACCCACCCCTTGTTTCTATGTAGTGTGTAGTATAAAAGCAATTAAAATTATTAAAGAGAGAAAGAAAAATGAAAGATGTGGAGAGAAAGAGAGAGCAAATAGATGGGGGATGAGGGAAGGAAGGAAGGAAGGAAGGAAGGAAGGAAGGAAGGAAGGAAGGAAGGAAGGAAGGAAGGAAGGAAGGAAGGAAGGAAAAGCATGCCTCCCCTTCGCTTCCCCAGTCGCCACGCCAGGAGCCACACAATATGCATGAAAGAGCCGCATGTGGCTCCCAAGCCACCGTTTCACCACCCCTGTCTTAACCCATGGCCTTAGCGGAGCAACCCACTGAACACCAGCCCAGTCTTTTCTGGGTTTTATATTTTTAAAAAACTTAAACTTGTCTAAATTGCATTTTTGTTAGCCACATTGGGTCCCCACTGTGGAGCAAAATGCGCTAAATAAATAAATAAACATGACCTTTACTGAGAGAATGTCAAATCCTCAAACTTACG
>NW_015164371.1:16690-21289 GCF_001447785.1 Gekko japonicus | reverse complement strand
AGTTTGCACTGTAGAAGACAAAAGAAGAAGAGTTGGATTTATACCCTGCTCTTCACTTGGAATCTCAGAGTGGCTTACGATCTCCTCCCCTTCTTCTCCCCACAACAGACATCCTGTGAGGTAGGTGGGGGTGAGAGAGCTGTGAGAGAACTGTACTTGAGAGCTGTGACTGACCCAAGGGCACCCAGCTGGCTTCATGTGGAGGAGTGAGGAATTAGACCTGGTTCTCCAGATTAGTATCTGGAGAGAGAATGAACAGAGAATTAAATTGTAGTCAATGCTCCCTCTAAGCTGTGGAGTCCTGTGAGCAGAAATTGTACTGTGTGAGCTACTGGCATTTATAAGTTGTGATTGAGCAATTTGACTACTGCATAAATTAGTTTGCTCTAGAGCCATCCTTCCTGAGCTAAGACAATGATGTGTAAGCTGGAGGCTAAAAAACTGTGAGTTAGCTCACATTAACTCAGCTTAGAGGGAACACTGGTTGTAGTAGCTGTTGATGAAAATCAAAACATATTCCCTTCTTTCCTTTAAATTTAGATTAGGGTCTGCCGCTCTTAACTACTACACCATGCTGGCTTCCTAATCTGCTCAGTTGAAACTAGTGGAGTTAAATACCTTTCTTAATCATAGCTAAAGGGGGATTCCTATTAATTATGCACATTTTTTTGAAAAAGTTGATATCTTTCTTAATAAGCTTTTTTGGAAGGGAGGGAGAAGACCACCCTGCTGCCCATTAACCATCAGTAGAATGACTCTGTCACACAGTTTGATAGGAAGTGAAACAATTACAGGAGTTTCAGGATATTAAAACAAGCTTTTCATTTTCATGGATGGCATGGGTGCAATGCCCCAAAGACCACTATCCAAGCAAAGATCGGGATTTACATTTTCTAAGATATATAATCACTATATCTTTAAGGGGGAGGGAAACCCCTTTGGAGATCAGTTTAGAGCTTTGCAAAATATTTCCCCTTCTTGTGAGTCAATATACCCCTCCAACATTTATTGTGATAGTTTGCTCTTCTCCTTTGCCATTTTTTAATTGTTTGGTGATCTTCATGTGCTATAAGCAGTCTGTAGACTTTCATGCTCAGGGCCTCATGATGTTATGGATTGGATACAGTGATATCATGGTGTGAGTCCTGGTGGTGTTATATCAAATTGTTGTAGGGGCAGGAGCAGCCAGGCGTGGGACCTCACACCCTCATAACAATGATCTTCTGAGATAAGTGAGGCTGAGATAGCAACTGGCCAAAGGTCACTCAGCAAGTGACAGAACGGGGATTCAAACCTGGGTCCCCCAGCTCCTAGTCTGTCACTCTAACCATTACATTACACTGGGATTATCTCCAGATGTGGCCATAGCTATGGACATGGCCCAGACGTGGAACTTTCATCCTGTTCCACTGATGACAGGGTCAAAAGCATTATTTCAAGCAAGTTATTTTCTCCTATCCTATAATTATACAAATAATAGTGATTAACACAACTTTGTTGAAGCCCATCTTCAGACACTGAGGGCATCACTGAGTGGTGAATAAATAGTCCCAGTACAACTCAAATCAAAGCCCAGGGACTAGGAACAGGCGAGCTTCATTCAGTATGATCTCTGTTTCTTCACTCTTCAACACAGTTTATGAGTAGAGTCATGGGCACAGAAATCAGACCGGTGTGCTCAGTAGAATGTAGTTAGTGTGGAAAGAAAGAGGGTACTGAATACCAGAGGCCACACAACAGAAAAGGCTGATATACTAATATGTGTGCAAACCGAATAGAAATATATACAGTGCAAGAAGTACAGCATGATTAGTGAAAACAGTCCCTGTATACAGTGCATAATCCAGTGAAATATGACCAAATTTATATTAAAAAAGTCAATCCATAATACAGAGAGTGATCATTATTAGCAAGGTATAGCAATTGACGGTCTGTTGGCTACTTGAGACACTGTTTCGATATCTTCTTCAGAATTGCTTCTGTTACAGTCCCATTGCAGAATATCCTTGAACAGCAGTTGTAAATTGTCTATAAAATACATGAGTCAAAACATCTTCAAGTGTGATAGAAAACCTAAGTGGACTTATTAACAACAGAAAAAAATCACACTAACTATTTATCAGACAATCATAGAGGATCTAGAAGTGTATTTAGATCATATATCTGTAACACACAAAGTATAAACCCATTGGTAGAGACAACAACAAAAAAAAGGAAGGATGCAACGAAAGGTGAAACAAGGCAACCAGCAAGTTGATGGAATATTTGCACATTATAGGATAATGATATTACTGGTCGTACTGCTTTTTCACATGGCATGGACAACTCATACAGTGAAAAACTCTGTTGGTGAGTCCCTCCCTGCTCCTTATAGGTATTTTCAGCCAGGTGATTTGATCATTGGTGGCATTATGTCTTCCATCACAGTTACTGGAGAGCTGAATAACTTCAGGCAACCCTCTGATTCCTGGATTAGTGATACAGTGTAAGTATTCTCTCCCTATTCATTATGTATATCTGTCCAAATTAAAATCTTAAGTAAACCAATTATACAGAAATGTTAATTACATTAGTGCAAGATTTGATTTTTACTCATCTAAACTTTAAATACTTGCATTCATGGTTATTCTACATGAACATACATGAAGCTGCCCTATAAAGAATCAGGACGTTGGCCTATCAAGGTTCAGTATGGTCTGTTCTGATTGGGAGTAGATATCCAGGGTCTCAGGCTGAGGTCTGTCACATCTTTTTATTATTATTTTAAACTGGAAATGATAGAGATTGAACCTGGAACCTTCTACCTCTGAGCCATTGTTCCTCCTTTTTCTTATTCCAGGATGGGACCAAACAGATCAGCTGTTAATTAATGAATCAAATCCAACAGTTTACAAGTCTGTTTATTAACCATCCTTGTCACTTTTAAAGACCTGCTATTTTTTTTTCCCATGGCAAATGCACAGCATTGGATTCAAAGATTCCCTTTAGCTATCTGAGAATATTTCCTACAATGCCAGTAGCTTCCACATTGCTAATGGTACAAGAATATTAGATTCAATCCAATACTGAAAATCACAGTACTATTCAAAAGTAGGCATTTCTGCCAGGTACTATTTTCACTTGCAAATAAGTAATAAACATCATCATCATCAAGTGCATGCAATGACTACATTTGTTTAGTAGCTCCGTTTGCCTTATCAAAACAAGGTAGGAATGCTTGACATTTACAAAATCATACATTTTAGTATCTGAAGTTGATTTTCAATGGAGCTCGCTCATGGCTCTGTGATACTTGGCATAATTTCCATTTCACCCGCAATGTCTAAATTTATCTGTGTCTGGGGCCCCGAGATGTGTTTTTTCCAGTTTAACTTTAAGTTCTGGTCACCACACCTCAAGAAGGATATTATAGCACTGGGAAAAGGGCAGAAAAGGGCAGCTAGAATGATAAAAGGGTTGGAACACTTTCCTTGTGAAGAAAGGTTAAAGCACTTGAGGCTATTTAGCTTGGAGAAATGATGGCTGAGGGGTGACATGATCGAGCTTTATAAGATTACTAGGAATAAGGCCCATTGTGGAAATAAATACAACGAACTCTAGAAAGAGGCTCTGGGTGGGTGCCCCGGCCTTGGGCACTCAGTCAATTTGCTGTGGTGACTTCAGCAGGGTATAATGACACTGAGTCCACCATTTTCTCCAGAGAAGCTTATCTCTGCTAACTGAAGAACAGTTGTAATTTTGAGTGATCACCAGCTCTCACATGGAGATTGGTAACAATGATTCCCTATGAGGGGATGTCTGGTTTGGAGGGTGGAGTTTATGGCATTCTACCTGTCTGAGGTCCCACCCCTCCTCAAACCCCATTCTCTCCAGGCTCCATCCCTCAAATCTCCAGGAATTTCCCAACCTGGAGTTGGCAACCCTATCTCCTTCCCAGCCAAACATCAACCTACTTTTATTTGCCACTCTGACTTCAGATTTCCATCTACTCCCCCTTCCTTCTAGAGAGCAGTTGTAATTCTGAGTGATCTCCAGCCCCCACTTGGAGATTGGCAACAATGGTTCCCCAAGAGGAAATGGCTGGTTTGGAGGGTGGATTCTATGGCATTCTATCTGTCAGAGTCCGACCCCTCCTGAAACCTCACCCTCTCCAGGTTCCATCCCTCAAATATCCAGAAATTTCCCACCTGGACTTGGCAACCCTATCTCCTTCCCAGCCAATAATCAACCTACCTTTATTTCCCCCTCTTCAGCTTTCCATATCCCTCCCCACCTGCAGCCTCCACTGTACACTGAAACCCTGACTGCCACATCACATTGGCTGTCATGGGGGGGGGCATCTCAGCAGGATATAAGGACACAGAGTCCACCATTTTCTCCAGGGGAACTGATCTCTGCCATCTGGAAAGCAGTTGTAATTCTGAGTGATCTCCAGCCCTCACCTGGAGATTGGACACATTTTACCTCAGAACAGCAAACTGCCATCTGGAAAGCAGTTGTAATTCCTCAGAACAGCAAACTGTTTAGAATGTTAGAGGCAAAAGCAGTTGTAATCTGGAAAGCAGTTGTAATTCCTCAGAACAGCAAACTGTTTAGAAT
>NW_015164371.1:5280-16253 GCF_001447785.1 Gekko japonicus | reverse complement strand
GTTAGAGGCAAAAGCCAACCAAGTCGCATATGCAAATGACCTCTGTGCTTTGAGGCAAAGGCCAATGAGGCTGCATATGCAAATAACCTCTGTGTTCTGACTGGCTATAGGGGGGAGGGGAACAGCAAACTGTTTAGAATGTTGGAGGCGAGACTCAAGCAATGCAGCCAGTGGATAGGGACAGATTCTGAATGACACACCAGGGCGCCAACCAATTCCGGAACGTGTGGAATGTTCTAGAGAAGTACCACCACCATTCAGCTTTTATTTATTAGGGAGATAGAGAGATGAATGGGATAGAGCAGGTAGAGAAAGAAGTACTTTTCTCCCTTTCTCACAATACCTGAAATTGTTGGCACTTAATGAAATTGCTGAGTAGTCAGGTTAGAACAGATAAAAGGAAGTACTTCTTCACCCAAAGAGCTATTAACACATGGAATTAACAGACAAAGGAGGTGGCGGTGGCTACACGCATGGACATTTTCAAGAGGGAATTAGATAAACATATGGATCAGAGGTCCATCAGTGGCTATTAGCCACAAGGAACTCTCAGTCTGGGGCAAGTGATGCTCTCTATTCTTGGTGCCTGAGGGGGGCAACAGTGGGAGGGCTTCTATTGGCCTGGCCCCACTGGTGGACCTCCTGATGGCACCTGGTATTTTTGGTCACTGTGTGACAGAGTGTTGGACTGGATGGGCCATTAGCCTGATCCAACATTGGCTTCTCTTATGTTCTTATTTTCTTAACTTCATATTACAACTCTGTTCACTGCCAGTATAGGCATAGGTAACACAAGATACCTGTCAGTTTTCTTAACTTCATATTACAACTCTGTTCTGGGCATAGGTAACACAAGATACCTGTCATAAGAAACAAGGTACTGAAGGCTGAGAGAAAGACATTTGGACTGGTTCTACACATTCCCAATCATGTTAGAATTTGTCAATAGCTATAGGAATAATACCACCTAGGGTGCGTTCAGACGGGGAGCTAATCCCGTCATTATGCCAGCTTGAATTTTGTCCCGATCTTTTTAATTCATCATAGCACGACCAGACATCCCCCTGGTGAATCACCTTACCACGCACTGCCTCTGTTGTGGATTGTCTACATGGCACCCACTGAAGGAGGCATGCATTGTGGGTTTTTTAAAAAAAAGAACTTTTTGTACATGAACATATGTGTCACAGTGCATCCTTGTTAAAGGAGGCGTGCAGTGGGTTTTTTTAAAAAAGTTTTTTTAGATTTGACAGCACGTTTTTGTTGATCCACACATGTGCAGAGATATTTTAAAATGGCACCTGCTCGGGATGCTGACCTCAGACCACCCCGACAGGAGGATTGCATGCTAGTGGAATGATCAGACGGGTGAAAGCCCGCAGTTGTCCTGAAGGTAACCGAAAACCCCAGATTTAAAATGCTATCTTTTAAGTACGGCTCCGGAGCACGGCAAAATGGGATGCCCACGGAAGAGGGACATTTCCCAGGTGTTTGTGTCTGGACATTACCTTTAGATCCGTGAGGCAATCATGCCTCACGCAGATCCAAAGAGCCGTCTGATCGGACTCCTAGAGAACCTATTTATTTATGTTCATGGGCTTGGTAGCAACTACCAAGAAGAAATTGCATGCCTTCATCTGCATTTTAAATACATATTTAACTGGCATGGTGTAATGCATGTTGTCTTCTGAAATAGATGCTCTTGGTGGGGTGCATCTCAATGGCAATATTTTACTGTATGTAGAATTTCCTTTGACACAACATATCATTCTTCTTGTAGTGTCTTGACAAATAATTACCAGCATATCCTGGCATTGGCTTATGTTGTGAAGGAGATCAATGAAAACTGCCAGATATTACCCAATGTAACCTTGGGCTTACACATGCATGATAGTTTTGCAAAAGGGACGTGTTACGCCATAATGGTCCTTCTCTCAGGGCACATCAGATTTCTTCCCAACTACAAATGTGGCATCCAGTATAACCTTGTAGCAGTTATTGGAGGTCTTTATCCCCGCACCTCCTTTGACCTGGCAATGGTGTTGGGAATCTACAATGTTCCACAGGTAGTATGCATTGACACACTATGGGGATTCAAGATTAATATTAAATACTTTATGCAACAGTGCTTTAAAAAAAAACACCTGCTATGAATACATTAATAGGTAGTTGGGGTTTAAATGTAATTATTTACATTTCTCAATATTTCTAGGAAAGCATCACATTATAAATCACCCTTGTGTATAACAATTCAGCACACAAATCGAAATATGTCAGTTAGTCAGAGCTCAAAAAACTACTGCAATAATTCCAAACATTTCCACTTTTTAGTTGCTATAGTACAAAATTTTGCTACCACATACGTTACAAATCTCTATGTGTCTTCTAAGAGATATTTCCAGAGAACTTTAGATGTAAAGTTCATATAATACTTCAGCAAGTAAAAACAAACTGTAAGATAGCGGTAGCAGTAATTCCTGGAATGTACACCTCTTGAAAGTGCTTGAGAAGCAGTGCTTGTGAGTGGCTGTATTAGATAACACCATTAAAAATTATTTAAGAGACCGTGGGAATGATAAAAACATTAAAATCCCAGAGCTCTGGAATCAGCCTCCTGGTCTGGCACTTCCAGAAGTATTGTCCCCAGGCCTGTTGTACACAAATTCCTGTTCTACAGAAATTTAATTGAGATTTTGTAAGCCATTGTTACAATACAGGTGGTGTATGACTACATTCTCACTATTCCATTAGAAATATCTGTTTTCATCTCATTCATCCATGATATCTTTCTTCAGTTTATATATGGAACTGGTCTAGGACTGAATGGCAGAAATGAACCCCACCCATTCTACAATATGGTCCCAAATGAAGGCCACCAGCATATGGGACTTCTCCAACTACTTCTGCATTTCCGGTGGACATGGGTTGGAGTAATTGCTAGAGATACTATCAGTGGGGAAAGGTTTGTGAAGATGGTTGTTGAAAAGTTTCCTTTGAGTGCCATCCGTTTCGCCTTCCTACAAAGAGTTGAGGACTTGAAGATGAGTGACATTTGGGATGCAATGGATCAGCTACTGGAATTATATAATATTGCAATGAAGAGCCATGCAAATGCATTGATCTTCTATGATGAAAATATTTTGATTTTGAGATGGTTATTATATCTGCCAGAACTACAAGTGGGAATGGTACAGCCTCAAGGTAAAGTGTGGATTATGACAATAGAGATGGAGCTCACATCCTTGCTTTACCAAAGGAGTTGGGATAAAGAAGTCCTCCATGGTGCTCTGTCTTTCTCAGTTCACTCAAATGAAGTGCTGGGATTCCAGAATTTTCTGCAGACCAAAAGCCCTGTATTGGCAAAGGGAGATGGTTTTGTGAAAGAAGGATTTCTGGGAACAAGCATTCAGTTGTTCATTTCAACATGACCAGAAGCCATTGGAGCCCAATGGGTCATGTACTGGTGAGGAGCAGTTGGAGGATATCACTGGGCCATTTTTTGAAATGCATATGACGGGCCACAGCTACAGCATCTATAATGCTGTCTATGCTGTGGCACATGCTTTACAAGCCATACAATCATATCAGTCCAAGCACAAAGCAATGGTGACCGGAAGGACAGTAAATTTTCAGCCTTGGCAGGTAATGGCCTCAGCTAGTAAATATGGGAAACCACCACACCTGAGATTGAAAGGAGGACCCAATATTTTTTATTGTTTGTTTAATTGATTTATATCACACCCTCCCATGGGAGCTAGCTCAGGGCGGGTCATAACATGTCAGTAAATACATAGAATATCCCAAACTAACAATGTACAATAAATTTACTAACCAGATCTAAGATGGTAACTATTCCAGGACTTCAGGTGCCTCCTGAGGAAGCAAGTTAGATGGTCATGCACCATGACCTTTTGCCTGGAAATGCTTTGTTGATCTCATAAGCAGAGTTGGTCAGAAAGGGCACTATTGTACTGCAGCAGTACAGACTATGCGGCCAGTGAGAACATGAATATTTGCTAAAGACAGTTTATTGGTGGCTCTTTTATGGAGAACTAGGTAAGACTGAGCAAAAATCCAAGCCATCACATAGTGCTATAATGAAACAGTGCAGTCCAACAATACTGGCCAATATGAGTCTATGTTCTGAATGCTTGTGGGATGCAAACTGAACATTGTGGTAATATTTTTGCTTTCCTTTTCTATCTAGCTCCACCATTTACTGAAAGAAATCTCATTCAATAACAGTGCTGGTGATGAGATTTCCTTTGATGAGAATAGAGAATTAAGAGCTGGATTTGATATTATCAACTGGGTCATTTTCCCAAATCAATCCTTTCAGAGAGTCAGAATCGGAAAGCTGGATCCCCAGGCTCCTCCTGATCAACTGTTCACAATGCATGATGAAGCTATCATGTGGCACAGGAGTTTTAACCAGGTAGGGGCTGTATGCGGCTATGTTTGAGCTTCTCTGGTTTTCAGTCATATCACGTCTCTTTTCTCAGGTGTCAAAAGAGCTTCACTTGACGATAAAAAAATCAATTTAAAATACTGAATTTCTGATTATGCAGTACATGCCTGTGATGGAGTGATGAAAAAGCACATTTATGCTTCCCTGGTGCTGTACGTTCTTTGGCTGGGCAATGGACACCCACACTCATCCCAGCCCTGCCCCTCATTTGATTTTTAGAAGGGGCTGGGGAAATGGCATCATTGTCCATAACTACCAGAAATGAATTTCCCTTGCTAATCACGCCCATATTGCAAAAACAGAACTGTGTGTGCGTGCTTCCCCCCAATTTTCTCTGCTGTGTCACAATATTTTAAGGAAAGAGAACAATCTGGATAAGCATTGACAGGCTTCAGGTGGGTAGCCATGTTGGTCTGAAGCAGCAGAATAACATTTGAGTCCAGTGGCACCTTTAAGACCAATGAAGTTTATTTCAAGGTATAAGCTTTTGTGTGCATGCACACTTCTTCAGATACAACGAACGAAATTTTAGTTACTTTTCAGGAAAGACCAGTTAGAGTCAAGATGCAGAAGAACTGGGTGATTGTAGCTGAGACTGGCTTGTCTGGTTACCACTAGGGAACTACAAGTAATACCAGTAGTGTTCTTTTACCACCAAGGGAAGTGAAACTAATATATATCAAACTAAGTACCAGAAGTTATAAAATACATGAAAATATGTATCAAAATGTGCATTGTATGTGTGCTGTCGTGGATTGAGTTTGCGGGCAGAGATTCAAGTTTGAATCCGCACTCTGTTATTGAAGCTTGCTGGATGACCTTGGACCAATCACACACCCTCTACCTAACCTGCCTTACAAGGTTGTTGTGAGGATAAAATTGAGGGAAAAAAGGATTATGTAAGCTACTTTGGGTTCCTGTTGGGAAATGTGAAATCTAACATTATCAAAAAGTCTTCAGTTATCCGTTCATCATTTGGCATTGTAGGGCTGTTTGTGTTACATTAATGTGGGGTCTGATTTTAACACACTTATGAGTGTGTAATGAGTATATGTTGTTTAAAAGTCACAAATACCATTGTATATTTTCAAATAGATATATCTGCAAAGAGAAAGAGCATGAAAATTAAGAATCATAGGTTTATTTAAACAAACATGGATAATCAAAACTGTGGTTTCTAGATCAAAACATCTGGTCTAAAAAATCTGAAATCAATCCTATCCCATTGCTATTGGAATGTAAAAAATGCTGAGGATATCATTACTCCTTAGCAGGGGTCATTTCATAGAAAAAGAGCTAGGGGGACTCATTAGCATAACTCATTAGCATATACCACACCCCCTGACATCACCGGAAGTGTGTCCTCCCCACAGCCGGCGGCGACCTCCAGCGGGCACCAGCAGGGAGCTCCAGGCCCCGCCCTCCCGCACCTCACCCGGGGGGATGGTGTCCCCCCGCGTCCCCCCGCGTCCCCCCCAAATGACCCCTGCTCCTTAGGCATAGTGTAATAACGTTTTCATGGTACTTTTCTTTCCAATTTGTGAACAGACATTGCCCAGATCTGTGTGCACTGACACCTGCGCCCCTGGTTACAGCAAGAGAAAACAGGAAGGGAAGCCATTTTGCTGCTATGATTGTGCTTTGTGTTCAGAAGGGAAGTTTTCAAGTCAGAAAGGTAAGAGACGCAGCAGGCTAGGTAATTCTGATGAACCTATATGCCAAATGCATGGATAGAGCATGTTATAAGGCAGTATTCCCCCACGTGGCACCTCCAGGGACTATGGCAAGCACTGATTGGTTCCTGGCACTAATTTGGTTTTCTCATAAAGTATCTTCCCCTCCCCCCCCAAAAAAATGGCCAGCCCTGGATTTCATCCATCTGACTGGAGGAGAAGGTGCTTCAGAAGACAGCAAGAAGGTTCACTTTTGTGAATACAGGAGCACCTGGTCAGAAATAGCTACTTTTGATAGCTTGTGATCTCTAAACATTTTGTGATTGGCCCCCCAGCACCCTACAGCAATCATTTCGTAATTGCTCTCCCAGACCCCATGGTACCCATTTTATAATGGCACCCACTCCCTGTGTTCAATATCCCAAGGGCACAACATCAGAACTTGAACAGATAGGCCAAAGGTAACCTCTTTAGATTTTCACCAAGAATTCTAACTGGGACCAGGGTACCTGTGGGACCGCTTCCCCCAGTATGTCCCTCAAAGAGCCTTGTGCTCAGAGGCCCTGGTCCAAAAAAGGTCTTGCTGACCTCAAGTAGAGCCAGGGTTTTCTCTGCCTGTTGACATCCATGCCCTGTGAGACCTAGTTCAGTTCTGCAGGGTGTGTACAAGAGAAATGTTTCACCAGGCCTATAGTTGAGGACAGCAATGACCGCCCCCTGATCCACCCAGGGGAGGGAGCTAACTGCATTTTAAGCCATTGATGCATGTTTGATTTTATGGTAATCCATAGCCATAAATTTGTAACTAATTTATTTTTTTGGATTTTACTTTGTCTACCGCCCTGAACCCTTCAAGAAAGGGTGGTCTATTAATATAACAACAATAATAATGATAACAACAACTGGTTGCTTTGGTGAATCTAGTAGACTGAGAACGATATCTGACAGAATTGTTTCTAAAAACCCTGCCAATACCCACTGTATCATGAAAGGAAATCCACCCTAGTATCCATCAACACAAGGATCCTCTTATTCCATTTTACAAGGGACCTTTTTTGCAAGCAGAATAACCATGGGTTGTTTTGAGAAATTTAAAACTAAAACTTATATATATATTTTTAGACACAGATGACTGTTACAAATGCCCAGATGATCAATACCCAAACAAGGACCAGGATGCATGCATCTTCAAACAGATAACCTTCCTGTCTTATGAAGAACCGTTGGGGATCTCTTTAGCCATTTTGGCAATTTTCTTTTCTATGCTCACAGCTGTGGTTCTAGGGACATTTCTGAAGCACCGTGACACACCCATAGTCAAAGCCAACAACCGGAATCTCACTTACACCCTCCTCATCTCTCTCCTGCTCTGCTTCCTTTCTGCTTTGCTATTCATCGGGCGGCCTGAGAAGATGACCTGCCTCCTCCGGCAAACTGCTTTTGGCATTATCTTCTCAATGGCTGTATCTTGCGTACTGGCAAAGACACTGACTGTTGTTCTGGCTTTCATGGCCACCACCCCAGGAAGCAGGATGAAGAAGTGGGTGGGGGAAAGAATGGCAACCTCCATTGTCCTTTCCTGCACCCTTATCCAAATGGGCATTTGTGCTGTGTGGCTGGCAACGTCTTCCCCATTCCCACATGTGGATATGGATTCAGTGAAAGAAGAAATTGTGCTGGAATGCAATGAGGGTTCAGTTGTCATGTTTTACTGTGTGCTGGGCTATATAGGCTTTCTGGCCCTTGTCAACTTTGCTGTGGCTTTCTTTGCCCGGAAGCTCCCTGACAGTTTCAATGAAGCCAGGTTTATCACTTTCAGCATGTTGCTCTTTTGCAGTGTATGGCTATCATTTGTTCCAACCTACCTGAGTGTAAAGGGGAAATACATGGTGGCTGTAGAGATTTTCTCCATCTTGACTTCCAGTGCTGGCATACTGGGTTTCATTTTTTCCCCAAAATGCTATATCATTGCACTGAGGCCCCAGCTTAATAAGAGGAAGCAACTAATAAAAAGAAGACAATGAAAAAAAATCTGAGTTTCTGCTCTTATACATCTGCCTGTGAATCTGAGCCAGGAAGCCAGTTTCAGAGTATCATTTACTCCAGTTCTCTATGGAAAGACATGTATGTTCAACTGTTTTGAAACTGTTTATGTTTCCAAAAGTTGTTTTGTTCATATAGCAGCTGTGGAGCTCTTCTGTATCATATCATCCAAGTCTGGCTTACTAGGTTTCATCTCTTCCCCCCAAATGCTATACTGTTATATGTGGAGGACTGAGCTTAACATGAGGAAGCAGCTAATAACGGACAAATCCGTCAATATATGTAATTCTCAGCCTGACCAAATATGAGGATACTTAAATCCAAAGATTGGATTCGTAAATGGGCAATACAGATCTTTCTACAAACCTAAAAGAAAAAGAAAAAAAGAACAAGGTTTATGGAAAAATCTGAAATCTTCTTTAGAAATGGGAGTTAAAAAACCCCAAAATGATAAAGGAGCACACATAGCTTGAAGAATCAAATACCCTCAGCGACCATTGTTATGCAGCCACAACAGTTTTGCCAGCATTCCAGGTATGGTTTCTGTTAGTAAAAGGCAGGGAGAGGGGCAGAGCCATTTCTGGGGCTGTTTTGACCTTTGAAGGAGGCCCAGCAGCAACCACCAGCTGACTTGATAACTGAGAGGAAGAAAGGGGGAGAGACTAGGTTCTTTCAGGGAAAAGAAAGGGGAAATTCTGGGTGAGAGGAAAATTAAATACTCCCAGGAAGTCCTTGTGGGTCCCCCACTTTTGAATATCTAATGCAATCCATCATAATCTATGAGTGTGCATTTGTAAAAGCTGTAAGTGATACAAGTCCACCTTTGAATTTCATCCAACACTTGCCCCAGTGACCTATTTACTGGAAGAAGTCATTTAAAAACTAATCTCCTATGAAAATCACCCCTTTATGTATCTACAGCTTCCCTTAGGTGTTCTTGGCTACCAACACTCATATTGAATAAACATAAATATCAGTTGTGTGCAGCATAGCATAAGTAATATAGATATATACTATACAGTAAAAAGATTTCTAATGCATTTTTTTCCAATATTTTTTATTGAAATTTTTAGAATACATTCCAGTATAACAAAGATTTCTAATGCATGAGAAGAAGGTGTGTGTGTATCTTTTCCCTGACATTTTAAATCATGCTTCATTCAATTGCTTAAATTCCCAGATGCTAGGACAAACCTCTATTAAGTTTCTTTAAGATCTTGCTTCCCAGCCTGGCTTAACTCATCAGCATTTGATTGATTTAGTCCAGGGGTGTCAATCATGTGACCCGTGGGCTGGATCCAGCCCCTACAGGGCTGGTATACGACCTGTCAGCAAGTACTTGCATTTCCTAGCCATTACTGCTGTTGCGTCACCAAACCATCTCTTCCTCCTTAGGGAACCAAGGGAGAAGGAAAAAGAGACTGCAGGGGCGTGCAGCAGGAAAAAAGCACCCTCCTGCATCCTCCTCTGGGGATGCTGCTGCAGTGCCTAGGCTCTCTTCCTCCTTTAGTGAATCAAGGGGGAAGGAAAAAGAGAGCACACACGCATGCAGCAGAGAAAAACTACCTTCTGCTTCCTTCTCTGGGGCTACTGCTGCTGTGTTGCCTAGCCCCTAGTTTGGAGACGGAGTCCCATGGCACCTTCAAGACCAACTATCAAACTCGTTTACCATTGATTTCACATGTTCTGTTTTCACTCCCTGTGTCATACGTTCATTGATTTGTTCTTTCACTTTGGGAATGGTGGGGGGCAGATTGTGTGTGGGTCTGTGTCAAAGACTGCTTTGCTGCACTACTTTGCAACTGCTTTCCAAATGGGCCTCCTGATGATAGGAAGAATGCACAACTTTTAATGCCAGTCTCCGCTAGCCAGCTTTTAGTAGATAACGTAACTGTAGGTTTGCAAGGTGGGGGGGGGGGCTAATGGAGTGCACTAGGTTTTAGGCAGTCTGAATGAATGGATTGATTGGACCAATCACTGGGGGAGGGGCTTGTTTGAATCACGTATAATTCCAGAACTGGCGCCAAAGAAGTCAGTTCTGACACAAATGGTCTTAGCTTGACAGATCCTCATCTCTCAATAAACAAGTCCATGCCAAGAGAGTGTTGTTGTTTTTTTATTATTTAAAAGGCTTTATTTCCTCTCCTAAAAAGGAGAGATATTTCGCTTAGTTAGAAAAGGGGAGGGTATATAGTGGGGTCAAGAGAAAGGTGAGTGATGTTTTAACTGGTAAAGTTAATCTGTTAGTAATATTAAAATTTTCTTCTCTGGCTTCTTCTGTGTGTTGTCAAACTTCTTTTTTCAAACTGGTTAAATGGATTGTCTATGTTAATATATTAGTAGTGTCCCAATGGTGCTCCGCTAGCAAAGTCTTTTCCAACGATTTTTAAAACGATCATCTATGGGCTGGCTTCTTTAAATCTCCAGATTCAGGCAGGAACTTCCTTTGTTTACTCTTCTCCGGCTTCTCGGCTTCTCCTCCGGGTCGCTGCTTCCTCTGTCTGTTTGCAAACTGCAAATGTCATAGTCCTTGTTCTCTCGTGCCTCTTCAAAAGGTCTCTGGCTTTGAGAATGGTTTTCTCCTTTTTCCATCTCTCGCTTATATGTTTAAACGCTGCCATTCTCTTAGCTGGACCTTCTCTCCGCAACTGTTGACTTATAAAAGCGCTTTTCAGGGCACTTTCTCGCTTGTCACAGCTCAATTCTTTTCTCACAGTCCCAGTCAAGGTCACAGTCACTCGCAATCTGTTTGTTTAACAACCGGCACAACAAAAGATGAAACGCCTACA